>NW_017158043.1:1122631-1158468 GCF_001652005.2 Ceratina calcarata
CAATCACTCTCTGTTTCAATTATTAAACGTTTAGTTACCTAAGTTCAATAATTCATCGGTCAATTATTACTAAACATAGTAACGACGTTATCACTCCCAATTTTCTGCCGTAATTTAATTGACATTCGTTAGCGTTACATGTCACCATTCGAAAATTAGTGAAATAAACGAATTCTTACGTAAACGTTAACAATTTCTACAAAATATCAATTCGTATCCACCGGAGAGAAACTTCGAGCTACGAGAATTTTAATCGATTGGCTCAATTTAATTTGTCATTCTTTAACATGAAATATCAATTCTTCTGACTGACTTAAGCCGCATAATTATTTCCAGCCGATCGCACCTTATCATTAGAGAATAAAATTGCCAGACAACGAGATTAAATTCCGCTTCGTAGGACACAACCAATCTCGTTGATGTATTTCAATTAAACAGGCCGTTGTGTACACACACACACAGGATCCTGAATTTCGAATTTACTACAAACTATAAAACGCATGTCCCGCGAGGGGTTTTGCGAGAATCCCGATGCACCGCCCCGTTAATCGTCAAAGTTTCAAACACGTTGTGCATCCCATTGTGCAATCATGTAGAGAGGGCAAAATTCGAAGAATGGTTCCTCGAGTGCCTGACAAAAATATTCTTATGGAAATGATTTAATTACAAGTCACGAAGAATCAGGATTTGTCATCGATTCACAATTTAATATTACAGAGAATTATTGCTGCCCCTGTTAATTCCAAATGCTTTTCCCAAATTCAGATACTTCTTTAATTTGACTGATTGACGTTGACGTATGACATTAAATAATTACACATATTTGACTTGACGGAATATTAATTTGTACGTTTATACAGTATATTGTTTATTCTGTTACCTATCCGTAATTATAATTAAATAGATAACAGGTATAATTTATCATTAGTTCTATAGTTCATACTATGCAGATGAATTTTATCACATTTTAATATTCCTGTTTACGCGCGTCTATGCGTAGAAATATTATATACGTATAGAGTGTATGTATTTTTCCACGAAATCGAATATCGCGAGGAATCAGTGATGGCCGTAATTAATTATGCATTTCTTTATGCGGTTTAAATGCGCCCACTCATTGCAATTTGACGTTTCCGCGTGGAATTTAATTAACCCGCGCGCGAGCCAATCCTGAATAAATAACGATAATTTAGATGCCATTTCCGCGCTCTACAGGAGTACTTAACCCCTGTATACGATTTTTAATCATGGGAATTAAATCTAACTTCGCTTCATTAATATTTATACGAGATCATTTTGCATAATAAAGGTGGCGCGAGATACAAAAGTGAAATTTACACGTTCAATTGGAAGATACGAAGGCGGATTTCAACTTTAACGCGCTAATCGATACGTGATTTAGCGTTCGCACGCGAAACGATATTAGTACGCAACGGCGATATATGTATTCGCTAAAATAAACGTTCATGAACTGTCTGGTAAAATAGGACGGAACGTAACAGTACGATTTCGCGTTACACAAATAAATCTCGTTTAATTAATTATCGTAATTCGATAGTTTTTAATGTTTGACGTTGCGATCATATTTATTGCAATATAATCGTCTGACCACGGCTGGCCCTCAATGGATCTGTCCAGGAGATACAAGTATTTATTATTTGCATTGTTTGCAATTAATATATCAAATTATTGAACATCAAATGCATATATTGCATCAGCTATTATTGGAAACATTATCGATCATCATATAAAACATGTCAATTAGTAGACTAAGTATTTCATCGAGTATGAAACGTTGTATTAATTTTTGTTGCGACCCTCATGGCAAGTATTGCACCATGCAAATGGGTTTACGCGATGGGAGTGTAATTTCAGTCTCGTAGAATAATCGTAACCTGGCCGTTTCGAAAAGTGCGTGGTTACGCAGGCTCGTGATCGCGACACAAATCGGAATTGCTGGGTAGCGGTTCGCGTAGCAGGCAATCTTGGAAATTGTCTGACGTTCGAGCATACATAAGCGAGCATATCGTATCGCGGCGGAGTCGGGCGTCGCGTCGGGGAAGCCTGAGGTCGGTTCGAGAATCTCTTGAACCGGGAGAGCTCCGCGGGAAAAAGCTCGCTCGGGAACGGAGCCAGGCCTGTATGCGTACGCACGTTCCACGCGATTCCGCGGATTTGCGAAAAGGCAACGGGCTTCTTCTCCTCGATGTAGCTCGATGACCGGGGAAACGGAGTTGAGAGCTCGAACGTTTCCGGGACACAATACAGCCGCACAGCTGCTTCGGCGAACTACGACCGTGGCTTTGTTCCAGATGGGAAATGTTCGACAGGAAATTGAAAAGTCTGGTTCTATGTATTTTTGTTAAATAAGTTTGTATAAAAATGCAAGGATTTAGAATGAAAAAATGACAGGATTCTTTCCAAGTATTTTTCAGTGTATAATATATTGCTTTAAGGTTTTATTACAGTGACAAATTGTCTTCAGTGTCTAGGTAATTAAATATTTCAGTTTCAATGATCGTTCAGAGTGATACTAATAATACCGGCCTAACGAGGTTTATGCGTGATGTAAAAAACCCTGTTTGTTATCGAGCTCCAGTTAGATTACTAAATTTATTATGGGCGATTTAAAATCGTTGATCTCATTATACTCTAGTACCAAAATGTGTTTCTTTAATAATAAAACCGGAATAAAGTTCACCGTACGTTTTCTGTGAATTGCCTCCGAAGTATTTCTTTTCTATCAGGTGTTACGACACATAGCTTGCACACGTCTTAGACACAATGCTCTCTATCAAGCGCGACGTGAACTTTTGAAGATCGTAGAGCCATTATCCGCGACGTATTTTCCGACCGTCAAAGGAAAACAATTTTTCTATCCAGTTACACCGATCGAGACGATTTCCTACTGCTAGTCCATACGTTAAAACCCTCTGGAAAAGCGTCGTCGGTGGTAACGGCCACTAAAAACCGAGCGCACCACTTCACCACGTACGAGGTCCTCGTTCCTTCGCCTCGCACACTTTCCTCGCACCACCACCGTCGGACACGCGCGGCCACTTCAGACACAACGCAACGATTTCTCCCATTTTAACGGCTGCCGCGATCCTTCGACCGAAGTACCGACTGGCTCGCGACGAAAAATCGTTCGAACAGTAATAATCCGAGTTGAAAGGTTCACAGTTAGAGCAGCGATGTTGTGCAACGTATGAACCGTTGACCCGAGTATTATACGTTTCGAAATTAATCGTATTAATTATTCTTAATGAAAACAATGGCTATTCCGTTCTCGGCTAAAAATTAATTAAACGTTAAATAAGATTTATGCCACTGTTTACTGCCAACTCGCTGTCCATTAGTTAATTTTCTACAACTGAACTGCTCGTTTATTCAAATACTTGTTAGACACGCTTAATTGAAATCATGAATTCTGACTGTATATCGTTGAAATATCTACGAACAGACGATGCACGGAGTCGATCGGATCGGAACCAATGATTGCCCGTTGTCAAAAATATGCTTTTTTTTTCTCAGAGGAAATTGCCTCTGAAAGTAATTACAGTTCTGTGAACCCTTGAGCCGATGAGGCTTTATCAGTAACTTCGGGGTGCGAGCCGGAACTTTTAAATTGAAAGACTTTCCTCGTCACATAAATTTACCGCGATAATTAATTAGTTTTCATATTGTACGCGCCATTTTCGTGACAATTTCTGCCAGTTAACGTCTTCTCCCTTTTTCTCATAGATTTATGCACGAGCGACCGCGTCCCTGTAAACGACAAGTTTACGAACTTCCCCTCGAATCGATCCCTTTAACCGCGTCTCACCGTGTAAATACCGGTAACCAGCAGGTAGCGTGCACCTGAGTAACGTCAGCTAAAGGAGTCTCGTCAATCTGCGATCACCAGATTCTGGATTTCCTACGTGAAATTTTATTTTTATTAACGAAATGCTTCCAAGAATATTTCATTGTCTGTGTCTGTATCGACGATGTTTTTTTCCTGAACAAAAAAATGGCAAAGACGTCAGCGAATGAATTCATTTCGATGCCCTTTAATTCTTGAAATTCCAAATTTCGTACCAACAGGTGTGATGCATTTCTTATACTTCTCGGTCTTCCTATAAATGTGTAAAATCTTTAATCTAGAGATTAGTTCCTCGGAGCTATTTTTTTTCTCTTATCACAGACGTTCGTGTCTCGCGAAGTTATATCGCGTCCCGGATAACATCTCGGTCGCGTGTCCCCACTTGGTTTTTTTTGGAAGTTCTTTCATTCCCTAACCCTTGTTAAAGCCATACCGTAATAGACAGACACTTGTCCCGGCTCGAGAAAGTTTCCTCATGAAAGTTTCGTTCTCCCCGTGTCTGTTCGAGTCTGCATTGATATTTGCAAGGATGCGGGCGTTCGAGTGCGACCGAAGTTGTTCCAACTTATAGGAAATGTAAAATGTTACCAGAGAAAGGGTACGTCTGTTATTCAAGTAAATGGACTCAAATTATTCAACCGTTATATATCTTTATTATTTTTATTTTATTACATTATTTAGAGTCGCAAGAACCTGAAAAGATTATTAGCGACCGGAAAAATATCTCCGCCAATTACTCGGTTAATTATTTCGCATCAATCACAATTGCTCAGTGATACGATTCGATTGTTTCTTTATATCAGATGAAGTAGATTGATTGCTTGAGGATCAAGGATTTCTATTTCTATCCAAGAGATGCTCAAGTTAACAGAGAAAGAAACAGTCTAAAATTATTTAATCGCTATATTTCATTTTTCTTACTTCCATTGATTCACGGAAAAACGATTTCCATTTAAGAGACTCTGAAGTTAACGGAAAATGAAACAGTCTTCGATCCTATTGAGGATCGTAGGAAACTTGAAAATCCTTAAGGAAGAACCGAGTCCGTGGGAAAACAAGCCGGTCTGGCTTCGACGCAGAAGGGGAGTAAAAACAAAAAAATACAATGCAGCGGCAGATTTGGAATCTGCATGAAGAGCCCGCGGGCTCGGTGTAAAACAGATTGGAAAAACAATCGAAGTCGGTACGGAAAACGCGTTTTACGCGCGTGCAACAGCCGAGCGGAAGCGGCTCGGAGGTAAATCGAAGCTCTGCTCTTTTTCAGATAAAGAGAAAACGAAAAAGAGTCGCCCCCTCCTGTTAGTAGCTCGAGCCTTAAATAAGCTTCCTCTTTGTACTCTGTGTTTCTTTCCTACTTCCTAATTCGCGCAAAGTTCACGAAACGAGGGTCAATATTGTTCTTTTTCGACGCGTGCTCAGAGTTTCGCTTTACTTATTTCGATTCCCGGCTCGGAAACGAGCAGCCCACTCGCCTTTCAAACAGTCGAGTTAACAAACGTAAAGGTTTTCAATTGTCACTGTTCTCAACTGAACGTTCTCTCGATTAACAGAATTCGTTCTTATTCAAGTTTTGATACGACCTTCATGCTTGTGCAAGATTTCGACGCTCTATATTATTGAACAAGCAAAATAAACAACGAGGTGTGCACAATGAAGCTCGAAAGCCTCGGAACCACAAAGGGTTTTAATAAAGATTTATAAAACGTGAGACCCGACGAGCTTGAAATATTTTACATACAAATCTGTACTTCCAAATGAAAGAAAAACCGATATTTCAAAATGGGATCTGTCCTCTATGAAAATATTTGCAACGCTTTGTGGGCGAGCGTTTAATTAGTTTAGAAAACATGATACGTCTTTTGTTTTTTAAGGAATGCATTAAAAATTCATGAATTATGCAAACTACCATTTTTTTACTTTGATATTCACATTATGATGCAAGGAATATTCTAAACCCATCGGTGCACGAAATTGCGTCATCGAAGCGGCGCGAGTTTCAACGTAGACTAATCTTACGTTCTGATAACAATATTGATCGTCGCGGAATTTTCACGTGGAACGCGTCAAATATTTTACGGCGTTCTCAAACGGCGTTTTGACGTAAGTTTCGAAGGGAGCGAGCTTCATAATTAAGATCATAATTGCTCACAGTGGCCGAAGTATTTGAGCGCTACAACGTCTGTGAACATGCTTGTCATGCGAATCGTCTTTCGAATTTTTCGAAAATTTCGATCAAGAATTCTTGCTCAGAGACCTTTACAATATTCTTAGATCATCAAAGAATTTCGTTCAAAACAGAACCGTTTTCGCGCGAGTCGAATCGACTCTAATACGATTTTTATTAATCCAGTATAGATTTCGTTGTGAAAAAGATTTTAAAAAGAGAGCGGTCGGTGGTCGAAACGGATTTCGATCAAAGAATCCAAAACGTCGAAACGCGATGTACGCGGCTCAAAAGACCGGAACCCCCCGGATGGGCCCTCCCCGTCGCTCTTCTATCCAGTAATGGATTTTTAATTCAGAGCCGCGCATTTTTTGCTAACTTCATATTCTCTTGCGCTGAAAAACGAGCAGCCATTTAATCAACTTTCGCGATATCCGCGTATACGATTTTGCTTTGACTTTCGAAATAGCCTCGCGTTTTTTTTTCGTCCGGGCCTGCCAGCCGCGGATATGAAGCGTTCGTAATTCGTAACAAAAAAAAGGGACGAATTGCACCGGGGAGTTGCCGTTCTCTCGCGTGCGTCAAAGAGGGAACCGTACTCGTTCATTTCGCCAATATATAATCGCTTTCCACACAATATATAATCATACCGATACTCTTCACTACGTCTCTCTTTATTAAAACGATTGTGACATTAAAAACCGAGGCAATATCGTCGAATAACTTGTCTCTTATTACTTTCTACGTAATTAAGCATCCTTCGGTTAAACTAGCGTCAACAACAGATGACCAGCAGAAACAACGTAATGTTTATTCATTTTATTACAGAGTCTCGCAGAAGTAAATTACAAGCGTTTTACCAATAAACATAAAAGAGAGATTCGAAGACAATCGCATTTAATTAAATAATGCCGTCGTTTAATCGTGTCGCATGAAACGGCGGTTTTATTCCAGTCGACTGGAACAAGAAGTGATTGTTTGTTCCATGGTGGCTGGAATTTCATGCTTAATAGTTTACTACGTAAAAGCGCTTTTACAACGCTGGCCGAGGGGGGCTGGTATCTGGTATCTATATAACCCGTTCGCCGGCACAGGAACGGTTTTAACGGTAATCCCGTGGAAATGTGGACATTAAACGCCCTCTCAACGCGAATGAAGAACGGCGGCTCATATACCGACGGGCAATAAAGTGTTAACACGGTAACCGCTAATGGAATAATGAAGACTCCAAGCTCCCAGCTGGATCATTGCCAAATACGTATAACCACTCTTTTTTTCTTTTATCGTAAGGGTCTTGATTAATCCCCGTGCGTTCCATTTCATCCGATCAGAATTTTTCTTAGATACATCTTAATCTTCATTTAAATATCAGATCTCAGCACTTGACACTTTGTTCGTATAATGAATAGCTACAGTTTATCTAATCGTGAATAGAGTTTGCCATCCAACAATGATTTTATAAAATAACTAACTAAATTTTGAATCACACGGTACCATGAGAAATGAAATGAGAAGAACGCCAGCAACAAAACCAATCACAGAACCCTATAAAGGATAGATTGGTACCATCCCCTTTTACATTCCACCTTGAAAAATAGCCACATCCCTCACCTTCGATCTCCACCGCTTCCAATCACACCAGTTTACGCGAGAAAAAGTTCATTTAACCCAGCGATTTCGCCGGAACGAAAATACCTGGCCCATTCATACCGGATCGCAGGGCTGTGTTTCATCCGGCATAATCCCGAGGAATTAAAGTGACGTTTCATCAAGTCAGACAGTCGAGCGTGGTTGATTCCACGGCAAACGTTTGCCTATCGCGAGGGGTCCCACGATTTTAACCGAGGGATCAACGGGGGTTTACGTCGCGAACCGACGTAGAAATTCAAGCCGAAATCGGCGTGCGTGAGGAGTGACGGGTCACGGGGCCGTCGGCGAGAAGTCTTTACGTGACTCGACGATCCAAGCGCCCTGACTCCCGGTTCAGATTCTGCAAACTTTAGATAACCGCGAATTTTCCCGACGAGTCATTCCTCCGTTCTGAGGATCTTTTTATAAACGGGAAATCTAGTGTACGAATTATTGTCAATTTTTATCGTGACACTGGGTTACCTGTATCGTATCTGAAACCTGTTCCACGGGAGTCGACTTCTATTTTCTAAACGAATCTCAGTTTGAAACGTTGACTGGGAACCGACGAACTAAAACCATTAAATTTGATTCGTACGTGACGATCATCAAAGGGCAACGAGATCGAACCGAGTAAATATCGCGTAGCGACGAGGGAAATTAGCGGGTAGCTGGAAAGAGCAACGAGAGCCCCGGGTCGGAAAGTTTCGCGCGGCGCGCGGTTTTGCGCGACCGCCGGCGAACGCCGACGACATCGACGCGGATAATCGAATTTTCGTGAGAGCACGCGGGACGACGATTCGTGCTCGATTTCACGGGCCGCCGACGCGAACTTCCTCCAAGAGTCGACGCTAATGAATTTTCCTCGAATTAACGTCGGCGTAGCGTGAACCAAAGGAGAGGGAACGCGTGTCGCGACGCGAACCTTCACGGACGCAATTCCGCCCCCCAAAGGATGCGGTCCCAGCCGCATTTATGTGGCCTCGCTGCAATTAACGCCTCTTACAACCACGCGACGTATCGGCGAATGCGATACGGAACGCTCGATCGCATTCACGTTCCCCTTCGTGTCGAACGTAGTCTTAATAGGGTACGAATTTCTATGTAAAATGGAATATTTCTAAATGCAAATAGCCTATCCAGCCATAAAATTAAATAGAATCTCTTGAAACTTAATCAAAAATTCATGCCTCAGAATTATTCTTAACGCCTTTCGTACTACACCATATCCGGCATCCTCGCTGATGTCAACGAGCCAGCATTAGAGATTAGACGTAAACGTGTCGAATGTAAAATATCGCTGTTGATAAAAAAAAAAAGCAGCATGCACTGCACTTCTGATAGTCCGTACGTCCTTGAGCATTGAGATGCACGTGGCATTAACCGGCGAAACCAGAAGGCATAAAAATTCATCTGTCATGAATACTAAAACCTTGCTTAAATCCTCGGTCCCCCGTTCTTAACCAACGATTCGTATTCGGCAAGAATAAAAAGCTTGCCGCGGATTTTCCGACGCAGCGGCGTTGCATTCCCTATCAGACAGGCAGGCGCGATAATTCAGGAAACGTGACGACGGCACGTCTCGTCGCGTCGGCGAAGATTGCGCGAATGAGACCGCTGCCAGCGACGACGAAACGAAACGAAACGAAATTGTATTTTCACGGGGTGGAATTTGATGGCTACGCGTCAGTCACGCGACGGCCAGCCGGAAAACAGACGGGGAATCGAATAAGAATCGCGATGGGACTGATCGCGATGGTTGAACGTCGACCGATTTTGATTACTCGCGAGACACGCCGTCCCAAACGTGATTCGAACTCGGAATAGGATTCGTCGAATTTACGATGAATATTTCCAACTCGAATCGACTCCTCCCGGTCGTTAAAAAAAGGACGTGCCTCGCATACGTGTAAGTTAATCCTGTATTTTTTATGCGAAAGAAACATTGTCCGCGTTGATAAATGAACTGATTAAAAGAGACATCGATCTGACGCATCCGCGACGAATCGACGATGAATATTTCTGTCTCGAATCGACTGCTTCCGGTGGTTAAAAAAAAACCTGCCTCTCACAGCCGCAAGTCGATGCTATATTTTTCCATATAAACGAGTTAATAAATAATTAAAAAGAAGATCGATCTGACGCGTCGGCTCGAGCCGGTGAAAAGTACACGCTCGCAACTGCAGTTCCTGAGACTCGGGGCTTGGCTCGAGTTCCAAATTGCACTCCAAGTCGCCAAATATTCCGCGACGTTCTTGCACTCAGCCGGCTTTGCCCTGCACTCGACTTCGGTCACTTTGCGGAACGGAGCGCGCACGAGAATTCCCTGCCGTTGCTCGCACACGACCGAGAACCGACTTCCACTCGTTCGAACTATGTCGAATCTACCCCTTCCTCGTTTAACGTGTATCGCGTTGCGCCAGCATTGTATCGTTTATTTATTCGACCAACGGAAACTCATCTAAATCTCTTATAGAATATTGCACAGAGACAATGAATATACAAACGTGTCTTATCGCATATTGTCCGGAACGGTACGTTCGTATACAAGTGAATCTCTCGTATCGCACACGAGGGGCTAATAAAATTGCATCAGATCGCGGCAGAGCGCAGTCGACTGCGAGCATATTCGCGTCGCGTTCGCCTAAGGAATGCGCGTATAAATCTGCGTCCAGGGTGCATATACGGCTCGGAAGTACGCGAGGGTCTCGTCTGCGAGACGCGACAGAAGCAGACTTGACGTTCGTGCTTTTCCCGGACGCGCGAGGTCGATTTGTAGCGGCGTTGTTCCAAGAAAACCGAGAAGAACAGACCCAGCCACCCCCGTTTTCGTGGACGAACGCGTGATGGGATAGTATAATTCCACGTGAGACTGTCAGCCGCGGCTAAATAGTATTGTCCGCGTGGACGAGGGTTGCAGAATGCGTTACACGTTCCCGGGAACCGTGTTGCAAATTCAGGGATGGATGCATCACGTAACTACGTGCATTTCGGAATTAGTAATCAGACTGACCTTTCGACAATTTGGATTTAACCCTCTCGTTCATCACCGGCAATGTAAAAGTTCCATAATTTAAAACGAATCAACTTCTCATAACGATTTAATGTAAGAGTGAAATATAGCTCAGAATATTTTATGCTTCTATTAATAAATTAATTGAAAGATATTAAATTTGATATTTTATCTCTTCCTCGAACTCGATATTTTTATCAATATCATTATTCTTCAGCATCCGGATAAACAGGCAATTATACGATACGGGAAAACATTTTTTTCACAAAAAAAAGTTGGTTCGTACATGGGCAAATTTTATGTTGGGAAACAATGTCGGTGGACATGTGGAACTACTCGAGGTTACCCGGAGCATGGAGTAGTAAGAGCGGGATAACAGTGTGTGGGACATCGATACACGGACGATGTCGTGCAAACAAAAGTCTCATCGGGTTTATTCGGCTTATGTCAGGGAGGAAAAACTGAGGATATCCATGCTCGTGTTCCACGGTGGTTGCACGTGCATTCCAGAGCCAACGGAATATTTACGGAGCAATGGAATCGCGAAATATCTAACAGACGCGCAATAAGTACTATGAATGTTCGTAATAAATCAAAATTATTGTTTGAAGTCGTTTAACAAATGTTTGTCGAACAGTTTAAATAGTTTTTAATCGGATATTTTATTTATTATGTATTCGTTAATTAAATAATTAATGCACCGATACGTTGGATATTTTCATTTTCAAATTAATTATTGAATCAGGAATAATTTATACGACAGATATTTGTTTACCATGAATAAAATGAACGAAGTTCGTTTTTGATTGGTTTTCATTATACACGTAATCAGACCGAAAGTGATCCAATTAGTAGATCGATAAACATTATCAGTTGACACGCGCTCTTATTATCGAAACTGGTTCATGGCAGAAAACGAGAAGAAACGACAACGATGTTAATTAAAATTTTGAGCTCATTGCTGGTGTATTACAACTTCCGTAACTTTCTTTGGATTCATCCTCGGATTACGATTCGCTTTGGCTCGGAGGTCCTTTTTCAGCCCGAAGGTTAATAGCAGGCCAGGAGCAAGCAAAAAGAGAGATGATAAAAACGAAGCAACCCGAATGAGCAATATTCATCTCACTACTGGGAGTTACACCTCGCTGGTTACATTGTGCCCCTTCTGCGGATTGTACTTTTCACAGTAGTTCCTCTGTTCCGTACGCCAGGCAGACTTCCCTAGCTATTTACGGTACGAAATAAAAAGCGGCCCGATAGCTGCGAACCGGTTCATGCACGAGATCCCACTTTATTATTATGTAATTACAAGTCGTGCCAAGCTCCAATTAGAAATGTCTGCCACGCATTTTGATCAGACTAATAATTAGAAAATGGAACGTCGATTAACTAGGGAACGAGACTATGGCAAGAATCAACTGCATCTCCCTTATGAGACGTTATTAAATAAAAAAGTTCGATGATAGAGAAAGAACGTGGTCGAAAGGAAGATGCGAGTTCGGTGCGCATCGATTCGATTACTGGGAGCGATGCACGGTTCACCGCGATGGGCGGCGGGGGTGCAGCAGCTTAAGAACACTCGAGAGCCACCGCGAAGCGGGTAAAACGGAAGAGGCAATTAATTAATCCGGCGGAAAGTATGCCGAAGAAGTTCCGGCACGTTCCTCGCCTCTGTTTCCTTCGTGAAACAATGGAGATTGCGAGTGTACCCTCGAGGAGGGCGAGGACAAGGGAAGAGGTGAATATACTCGACTCGATTCCCCGTAACGAAGCCCGGCCGCTTCTGATGGCTGTCCGCCCTCGTCGCGTTGCATTTGCATGGACTTCAAAAACTTCTCGAATAAACACGAGATACCAGAAGCGCCGCGACAGTTTGCGGCAACTTTTCCATCTCCGGGCAACATGCCGCTGTTTTTTTCTCTTCTCCTCCGAAACGAAACTTCGAATTCGACTCGTGTTTCGAGAAAAATGTCCACTCTTTATTACTAGAAGTTGAAGTCACCGGTTGGCTTGATAGGTATAAGTTTTCGCGTATCGAAGAACATTTCGTTGAACTTTAGATTATATGAAGTAACACGGGAAATGCATTACATTCGCGGATCCATTCATATACTCGCGCCGAATAAAGTTTCGACGAGATAAACAAGGAAATCAATTACGTAACTATCAATTATCTTACTGGTGAAAAAGTTTGCGACAACGTGGATAATAGCAAAACGACTGAATGGGTAAACAAGGATGCGAGTACGACATCGAAAAGTTTTAACGAACCGCGCTAGCGAACGGTTCGTTCCTGGACACACGGATCGCGTTTCCTAAAGTGAAATTAATGGCGAACGTTAACGTGTAACCGTAGTATCTGCGCCCACAGGATGATGAAGTAACTTATAAATTACATCATTTTTTTAACGAAAATAAAAATCCAACGAATATACACCCTTAATCAATGGTACGATCATTCGATGCTTTAGTAAATTAGAAATTTCTCAATGGATTAAAATTCTATAGAAAATACAAAGTTAGTGAGTAGAAATCTGGACATTTACTATACTTAGAACCGAGTAAACTACGCATTTCCTCTACGTCTGACTAATTATACGTTTCTCCACTGAGTCCATTCAGGATACAGTTTAAAGTCCCTTTTTAATGGAAATGAGCAAATGCAATCGCATTGAAAAATTCAATGGAAGCACCTGAAACCGTGAGAACCACCGGCGACTGCGTTCTCTTCTATTTGGTTACAAAACGATCGAAGATGTATGGGCAGCGGTGAAAGAATGATGCTTACTGCCAATGCTAACTGATTTTCAATGGACCGGGAGAATTTTTCTGGTCACGATAATGCTATTTTATGTGAGAAGAAGCATGGCCCTTGCGGGAGCCATACACTATATATTCGACGAGGAACAATGTGCTATTTAGATAAGATACTTGCAAGTCAGTTAAAAACGACCAGCTCGAATATCGACAGCGCCAAATTACTGTTTCTTTCTGACAGAAATAAAATTATTACGAGAAATTGATCTATCATAATAAATTAACAGAGAATCCATTATGAAATGCATGGGAATGAAGTGTCCAACTGTTGAGACGAGAACGAAGATTAAATTGAAACATAGTAGATAATCAAAGAATCGACTTGTTTTCGATAGTTCCACGACTACCCTCAACTTCTGGAGATACTTACCGATTTCTTATTCAGAACTTTTCTCTGCATAACGAAAATCTTACTCGCGAGATCCTCGATAACTTGAAAAGCCACGATTTTCAACAGGTAGTTTCGCGTTTCTCAAGTCGCTTTCGAGGATTGCTCGATGGCAATGTTAACGACCATGTCATTGCCCTCGCACCTCCGTCTCGTTTCCTTTATCGAGTCATTAATAAATCAGAGTTTATAAAGACGACGAAGTCGAATCGATGTTGGTCGAAGTTAAAATGAGTTAAGCTCTCGACATAAGAAGACGGAAGACTGTTTTATCATTAACTGGCCTTAAGAACAGTGAAAATTTAATCAGTCAAGGATTCCCCCTAAATGAAGCTATTAATACTTCGAGGTTGTTGGAACCTTTGAGACTTCACTCCTACGCAATTTAATAACCAACAAACAGTAGAACTACGGTTTAACGAACTTAACAAGATTCAGCGTTAAACACAGACTCTACACGTAGTACATAAGAGATAATTCAAGCGGAAAATATTAATCGCGAGGAAACTTCGAGTCAGAGAAATTCAGTTGACGGACTCTTCGTACGAAATAGGTTTTCCACGGTTTATTTAGTATTTTATAAGCAGGACGTACGTGGAAGCTGCAGATGGAAATTTTGCTGTGTCCAACCTTAATTTCATGAGAATGCTCCTAGCGTGACTCGAAAGCTCTAAAAACCCGTTGATAAAAGATACGGCCGCGTAAAAAGCGTTGCCGAAATTTCAGTGATCCCGACTACAATTTCACAGCCTTTTCACTTGATAAAGCAAGTCAAACGCAAACACGGCGGGTTTGCAGCTTGGGAAATTTTCCGAGTCCAAAAAACAGCCGAAAAGTCACGTTCGTGCCATAACCAACGACCCTCGCCCGCAAACCTTCGCTCCTAAAATCTCCGACCTCGTTGCAAAAAAAAAACCCGACGAACTTTTATCTTTACCACTGGGACAACTGAAAGTTGGGATTTGTTATTCGACGTTTTAATGAAATACGCGGCGAGAATTTAATTAACGTTGGTAGGCGACGAAGAAAGAAGCGGGAGGAAGTGAATCGTACGTTTAATCCCGCCCTCCTCCTCTTCCTTTTTCCATCGTTCCTCTCCAACGTGTTCGCAAAACCGCGTGATGTTTCGCAACCTGTCCGCGGGTCAACTTTTTCACGGCTGAAATACGACCACTGCTCTTTTTTACATCGTCGTCGTCGTCGTCGTCCGAGTATAATTACCGTGAATTATACACAGCGCGCTGCGCAAACCTGTGACCGATGTGCCTCGCTTCTGAATAGAGTAAGCTCATCTCGAGCGGAGATGTCAACCTTTCAAATTTACCACGAATAGTTTTCAGTAGTTTAGACGAAAGGGACGACTGTCTCCTAAAATCGTTTAAACACGACATAGAAGAAATCGCGAATTTCTATTTATTCCAGAAGCAAATAGCTTTCAATAGCTCAGGCGAAAATGACGACTATATTTTAAAACGGTTTGAACATGATGTCTTGTCATAAGTCAGGAATTTTCACTTTTTCCAGAGCAAATGAACGGGAACGACATTTCTCAGCCGGGATGGTAATTCAATGAGGAGTGTATCGTAAACGGATACACGGATAGAAGTTAGCGGAGTGTCCCATTGGGGATAACACGTGTCGTTGGCAAACACTGGTACCGGGCATGGCAGTGGGCGGTATTCGTGTACATATCACGCCGAAACAACGATGGAACACACACGACTGATTGGGAGGGGATTATCAAAGTGCACGGGCGAACGCACAGCAAGCGCGAGAGTGCAAACGATTACCGATGCGCCAGCCAACTTCATGCAAATCCGAGTGACGACTGACAACGCCACGATCGGGACAGAGTCGCCACAGCGAAACTCCAGAAATTGTTATATAGCGTTTTATTCCATCATAAAATATGATAATCGTGGGACCTAGCGTTAGCGCACAGCGAATTAAATGCAAATTATTTCAACGTAGGACTGGCTTATCTATTATTCGCGACGATGTGTCAAATTATAAGTACTTAGGATTTACCTTCAGAACTCTGAGAACTATTAATGATTGAAATCGTTTTCCGAAATCATGTACTTGTTATCACGTATCTCATCAATAACGCTAGGCATTAATTTAATTATAAATGAAATTAAGGATACGATTACGTATCCTTTGATGAACGAACTGGAAAACCGAAATTTGATTGAACCGAGCTGGCACAGCGGTAAAAAACTAATTAAATCGGGCTGATTAAAACGAAGCGAAAAATCGGTGAATCTCGTTTATCTCGAGCTGAATGACCGATGAAAAATTAATGACGCAGCCAGTCGCAGAGGAATATCGTTTTTTAACCGTCGCAAGAGTGGAAGCGTAAAAACGAGGAATAAGCATGCGAAATTAATTAATTACCAGAAGCACTTGAGATTTATGCACGTATGAAAAGCTGAAGAGATAAAATGTTTATCTACCTGAGCCAGATTTATCAAAACGAACACGAAGGAGGCAATGAGCAACACGTTGGAAAGAAAAATTGATTCGTATTGAAAAATTCATCAAAGTATAACATTATCTTTTATTTACAAATGCATTAAACTTTGGTAATGTGTGTTACTTTCAAATGTGTATATTTTTTTAATAAACCTAATTGTGTTATAGTTTAATATAAATTCGGAAACGTACGAAAATTAGCTATTTTCTGACGAAAGACGTTCACTTCGAGAGTACTGTTCTTCTCTAGCTACTTTTGGAAACAGAAGATGCGAACATGAAATCAGTAAACCTCGTTCGGAGAGACAGACGTGCAAAAGGATGGTCTGAAAAGCTGATAAAGGCACGAGCAACGTGGCTAAAAGCAAAAGTAAAACAAAGAAGCGAAGTGCGAACACATTCGCGAGAAAGACACTCGCCTCTTCTTTCCGTTTTTGTGTTCATTTTTTCATGATTATCTGATATATCTATCTATGAAGTGTGAAAGAGATTCTAAATTCTAATGAAATAATAGTCTGAAAGTACTCATGAGAAATTGCAGAAATACAGCATAAGAGAGAATTTCGAATTTATAGGGAGATGATAAAAGAAATGGGTGACAATGGTAGCCCGTTTCTCTAAGCCGAAGCCAAGAAGCTCGCTCGAATATTCCCATTGTCGTTGTCCGGCCATCAGAAATTTCCCATCAAACCCGCATTTACACCTCGAATCTGAGAGAGGCCGGATCCTTTAATAGCCAGGGCCGACGGGCCGGCTGACTGGATGACTGGCTCGCTGGTACGAGGAAGAAAAAACTCGATTCCGCCGATGAAACCCCGGCCGCGATTCTCTACCCTTTGTTCCCGATTGAATGGTAGGCTCGATATCAATTGAAACGTTCCAGAGGAAGCGGATCCATCGGCTCGACCAACAGAAAATTTTTAATGAAACTCCGCCGGAGGTGGAAACGCGACGCTGAAGAGCGAGAAAGGGAGACCGAGGGTGACGTGGCTGGGATTTGAGGAAAGAAAAGCGTGGACGGACTAGGAAGGAGCAGGTGTGGGTAGAGCCGATGGCAGAGGGAAACCGAGCCAGGGTAATCTCTGACATCTTGTTACAGCGCTCGGCGTAAGAAAAGAAGCCTGGGGGACGGAGAACCGCGCGGCGCGCCGCGGCTGTGAGACCTCTTCGTGGCCGCGTTCAATTAAACCGTCACCTCGCGACGGAAACTTTTATATGAATGGTTTTCATTACGTCGCGGACTTATTAACGCCGGCTTCGCGCGAGCATTAATATTCCTCGTCCAGACGAGTTTTATCATCAGCGAGCGGTCCATTCAACCACCCATGGACCCAACACTCTCTCTTTCTTTCATGTCGTTCGTGAATATGGCAAATTTTATAAATAACGTTTCATTCCTACAGTTTATAAAATCCACGCGGAATAAACTATTTCTCCATAACCGGAGAGTAGAAGGTTTCTCGAATCGCTCGTCGAGATAAGACTCGAGCACTTTCGCGAATTTGCGACTATACGTATATCCGAAGACTGACTGTAATTCATCTGTTACTCACCGATACTGCTCATTGGTATCCACGCCAGTTAACGATTTCTTGTAAAAATTATTGTCTCGCCTGACACTGGATACGAGCTGAAACAACAGGGTAGATTTCCTTAGTGAACGCAATACTTGCATAGTAATCTATGAATTAATAAGGTGCAGGCTTATGCTTGTCCATCATCCCATATACAGCATACAGAAGTTATTATTCAATGCATGAATTTATAAATTATACTAATATGGTGCATCGTCCCAGCATATAGCAAATATTATTATTTTTAGATAAAAGAAATTCACGATTTATTTTGCATAAAAATTTGCACTCTGCTTGTCGCGAGAAGCGAATCTATGTATGTGTATAGTAGATGACAGACGGATATTGTCGGAAAACAGCATTATTTAGATCGGAAAATAAAACATTCTTATCCGCGGAACGGCAGCATAAAACGTCACGCGCCGTTTCATTTCCAAGATTTAAGCGGTCGTAAACTGTCATAACATAAAACAGTGGAGCAATATCCTGCAGACAATTTTAAGTTTCCCAGCTTAATCCTCAATAGTAATTGCTTATGCTCATGGCACGCGCAAACACTTTTTCCAATGACGATAAACTTGCATCATCAAATCGTAATGCCAAGTTTTGACGTTCTAAGTATTTCAAAGTCTAATTAATAGAACATTATTATGAATGCATAGAATTCTAATAGTTAAAAATTGATGCAACAAAAACATTTAAAAACGTCACGGAGATTCTTTTTAACAAAAACAGCCTAGTTCGTCCGGAGTGCAAAAATGCACGTCGCCGCGTGCAAGCTCGACCTTAACGGGGCAGATTAATTTTTAAGCGCATAAATAACTGCCGCGCGGCGGAAAAGCGAACAATGGCAGGCCGGGAAGAGGCCTTTGGATCCAGCCTACGGATATTAAACGGTGTCGGAGGAAGCCCGTGAAAACTCGAAACTGTGGCCCGAAGCTCGACGTGTAACAACGAAAAACCCGGAGGAAGGACAGGCCTATTGGAATTGTGGCCGCCGAAGCAATTCCGTCGACGACCACGCGGCCTTCTTGATTTCGCAGAGTTATCTCGCGCGTGTAATGAAAAATTGCGACCGTGTTTCCCGCTTCTTAAATAAGCAGAGCTAACTGGATGTGGTTGGCTCGCATAAAATGCACGCGGACGACCGCGTTTATAATTTCACGCTGGTAGGAAACCGGAGGAAACGTTGGTCACGGGGAGGAGATTACCTGAAGACGAATTAGGCGATCATCAAAGCGACAGACTTGTTCGTATCAATAAATTAAATATGAAAAGCAGGAATGTGAAGATACGAGACGAATAAAAATTACAGAAATCAGTAACTCATACAGAGAAATTTTTCACAATTTCTACCTCTTTCTCCTTTCTTTTTCCGTGGAAATTGTAGGGGATTTTTGGCTAAAAAAAAAAAAAAGGG
Source organism: Ceratina calcarata (assembly GCF_001652005.2). Taxonomy (NCBI): domain Eukaryota; kingdom Metazoa; phylum Arthropoda; class Insecta; order Hymenoptera; family Apidae; genus Ceratina; species Ceratina calcarata. The sequence continues at coordinate 1,141,977 of NW_017158043.1, forward strand.
AATAACGTACCTACAGAGCGGACATGCGAAAACTGAAAAAAAGACAGGGCTTTCGCGCTATTAGCAGCGGGAGCGGGTTTGGCAGGTCGAGGGAACGCAATGGTCCAGTGGCGGTGTCCATCGGTCCCTCTGTTAATCGGTTTGATTTGCAGCGATGAATGCCAGGCCGCGACAAATTGCTAGGATTACGGTCGAACGCCGCTACGGCCCGCAAATCCGCTTTGAAACGCGCGACAGACCGTGGACCGAAAGAGAATTGCGGTGTATCAGGTTGAAAGAAGGAGTGAGAACCCGGCCGGGCTTAAAAACTATGGTCAGACCGTCGAGCGAAATCGACAAACAACTGTACCCGTCCGATCGACTGGAATCCGACTCATTTTCGACCAGCCAGTACTCCCTCTTCCCCAGTTTATTTTTACTTCTGATCCGAGCTTCTGGGCGACGATATTAAATGCACGTAGCCAGTAATTATAAAAAAAAACACCATTTGTTTAATTCTGTAGGAAAGTCAGATCAAATTTCAAATCTTTTCGCGAGTTAATTTTCACTTCAATTTTATTTGATAAAAAAGGCGACGGAATTAACTCGTGATTTTCACGACCTAATTGCACTTCGAACCAGAGACACGATATATTAGTCTAAATCGAGATATTAGACGAAAAACGATATTTATTAAACCTATATTACTTTCAGTCAAAGCAAATTGGGGTTTCAACGAGGGGGAGAACAGATTTTAATTTTACGGGGCTCATCTGGCGTGAGCACAAAGCCTCATTGTTCCCCTTTGAAATTTCACATGCGTCTTCCGTTCCCAAAAGAAACGTCAGTAAAGAGCTAGGTACGAGGATCATACGATACAAGTACGAGATCTCGAGTCATCGTCAGTTTCCTATTTAATATCATCCTGCGATTTAACTGACAGATAAAATGGAATAGTTACACATAGAAGTTACGAATTTCTACGTGATTAAATATATTCACCGAAGTAAAGATTCTTGTGCATTGATAAAACGATATTAAAACAGCATCACGTTTTCTTTTATTTCTACACTTCATTTCCTGCAACGGACTCCCTAATCGTTGACATAAACATTTTATGTTTTGACGCGAGCGCAATAAAATTGTAAGACTCGTTAAGCGGATGAGCGATGGACCCGAGGTCGTGAAAAATTTATATCGGCTGATAACACTCGTAAAGAGTGAAATTTACACCGTCATTAGAGAGGCCGCGACACGGTGCAATTAGCATTTCTCTTCATCACCGGCTGAGAACAAAAACCGAACGCGTCGGCCGACGTTCACGACCTACCTTCACTTTTCAACTTATTGCCCGTCTGCCCGTTTCCATCTGCGTGTTAATTTACATATTTCTCGCGTTACATAGCTCGGCGCATCGGCGATGTATCCCGAGGCCAGGGGCTTCGGAGCATTAACAACCGGGAATGGAGAAAGGGAACGCGCGCGTTTCCGCTCTGTTATTGTGAGCGTAACGAAACGCGGATCGAATTCTGAGGAACGCGAACTCGCGTCGTCGTCCCATTCCCTCACGGGACGGCTCTTGCGATGCAACTTTTACCAGTCGACAATGCAATGACTCGGGAAGTTTAATTATAATATTTAGAATCTCGTCGCTAGCTTGAAATTTAATTTAACTTCGAAGTTGGCCCTTGAAAATAAATCCAAGTTACAGACATGATCTTTCTAGTAAGTTACACGACGTACTTCCACTTTTCGACCGACTTCTGCATATCTCATTATCATTCGGTAAATTAAGCAGTTTCTAAAAATCAACACATATATAGTGAACAATTTTTTTTTTTTAATTACTTTCGAGCCCCTGTTCAGACTTCGTATCTCATTCTCAGAGACTTTCATAATGCAATTTTAGACCCATCATGCGGGCAGTATATTTATCAGTCGTTAAGAGCACGTAACAACCTCATAAAACCCTTTAGACAACACGCGATCGTTTCCTGGAATGCACCATATATTATTCCAGAAATTCTAGACTCTTTCAAAGAAACATTTCCTACGCTTATTTATGCCTGTCCAAAAGAAATGCGAATTTATTTTTAGTACCAACGTTTTATTCTGCATCGAAGTCCACGGGCTAATAATAACGTACTAGCAATAGCGATGATTCGAGAGGTAATCATTTTCGAGTTTTACGATTGTTGCAGCAAATAAGATGATTTGAACCCGGTTCCCGATAAGGAGCCCGGGGAGATCGACCGTGGTAAATCCTCTTTCGAGTGATTTCGCTAATACTATTTATGAGTCCATTGATGCTTCGCTCGATGGAGAAATCTCGAACGCGACTTTTCTAGCGAAGCGAGTCTCGGAATGGAAAGGGGGCGGTGGCTGTACCAGCGAAATGGAATTATTCTTCCGATCGCGAAGGATGGTTTTCATTCCAATTGACAGTTTTCGTTGGATTTCGTACGGTGTGGAAACATTGACGAAATTTTGATAGCTACTTCGGATAAGATCCGTAACCCTAATCACTTTCCTGACTATTACAAATTTCTTGCGTTCAACCATGACATGAATTCCATGTCCCATGAATTCTGTTTACCAAGACCCACTGTTATTTATTCCTTGAGATTCAAACTCTAAATCATTTCTTAGTGACAAACTAAAAAACAATTATGAATGGTAGAGCTTGAGCATTAATTTTTTAACGAATTCTCTTATTTCTTTTACGTGACTGAAGAGAGAACTTTTATTCTCAGAACGGAATCCTATAAAGTATACCCCTGTAATGAGATATTTGTTCACATGTTACTATGTTACACACTTGTGCTTGAAAGTGCCGTTCGTCAAAACAGATTTCATAGAGCGAAGCGACGACTGAAAGTGTGCAGCGAACGATCTCTTAATCAAACGCGCGCGTAAATTACTCGCGCGCCGACGTTTATTTCAGACGCATTATTAACGTACCACGGGGATGTTTGAATGTTTGCGCGCAAAAAGCCGATTCGCTTGATGTCCGGTCCGATTGCGATTTTCATGCAAGTAGGAACTTCAAACCGTAATCCTATCTCAAATTGAAAATCGGTTAATTAAATTAGAACTTCGTAAACGAATCGTCTTCCTCTTTTTCCGACACTCGCAAAATTGTCGCCAAAACGTTTTTCACAAATTCTCGAAAATTAAGTTCAACCATGAATTGGATTAAGAATGCGCATATATAATTATTGACCAATCATTCTATTGTAATTCCACTTGATCAAATATATATTGTTATACATATATCGTTCTATAAACTAATTAGACTGGATGATTTTGGTGAACTGACCCGATTCTCTTGAGATAAGTTTATTTTCATCGCGTCTCGATGAAACGAAGACCTATTTTCCATGTGATTTCACGCGGAAGCCTGACGGCGATTTTATCACATCTTGTCGGAGCCTAAAAAGCGATCCTTTACTCCCCCATGGGTATAAAACGATATACGCCCGGGTCTATTAGAACAGGACACGTTTCGGTCTATCGTCGATCTTCCTCCCCCGGTGCCATCGTATCTGCGTTTACACGGTTAACCCATTAGGTTAATCCCGGCTGTAAATTCACCCAGGGACCCGTGGAAACTGCATTTTTTACCGCGGTCGACGTCCCGCGTGCGCATTCGTTTAAATCGACCATTCGAAAGACACGCACCCGGCCAATTATAGAACGGGCGAAAAAGAGCTTGATAGCTGCATCAACGAGACGAATGGAAGCCGAATGACAAATACGATTCACTCTTAAAAAGTGCATAGAAATCGCCTCTTCTTCTCTGAACGGGTTAAGTAAGATTAAGGCGTGTAAATGTAATGTAATAATGTATCGGTAGTCGCTATTTACTTTACAAATTGATTAAATAAATAAATCAAAAAAAGATTGTAAAAAGGTACTCTCTGTATTTAATTCCTTTGACGAATAACGTCGTATTCGCATTGCATGCTTCGTAACTGAACGTAAGAGTTTTGCAACAAAGGCGAATCGATTTATCCTCGGTTCGCTTATTTTTTAATGAACGATCACGCGGACATCCTCTTAGTATACAATCTCTCTCGAATCCCGCTCCGGGGTTTAATTCCTGGTGCAAAGTGTATCATGGTCAAAGGAAGCTCTTTAAGCGGTATTGTAACGCTTAATAAGTTTTCGTTCACATCAATGCGAAGATGGGAATGTAGCTACCAGTGGGAGCTAAGCTACCTCCCTATCTCTTTGTGGTGCAATTACTTTGAAATTTTTAGTTCGTTGGGCTGCTTCGACCAAAGATCAACTTTCTTTCAAACTAATTTGCAAACCGTTTGATCGGCCAATTTTCTCATTACAGCTTCTTCCAGATTACATAATATTCAACTTGTAGAATCAATTTTTCCTTCTTCTTTGAATATTCGTGATTTACCGAATGATTTTTGGAAAATGTATTTTACTGTCAAGAAAGATCTATTTTATTGTAAAGGAAGATTATTAATTTAATTAGCCCGCTAACAAAAATGTAATTAATAATGTGTATTTATAAGCTAAGAAGAATAGAATATCCCTAAAGAAAGAACAATTAATAACTCAGCTTGGGATTCTACGAAGACCATAAAACGAAATTGCCCTTAAGATAATTTACACGATCGTCGAGTTATGTGCGCCATATAAGAAGGCCTTGGAACGACGTTTAAACTTAACCTTTTTTTATGAAGTAGAACACAGCGTTTAACAGGCGGCGTCGAAATGACGGAACGCCGATAAGTGACGGAGCGAGAGTGTCGTTATTATTAAATAAGGCGTGGTGAAAGAGTCTAGGTTCCTCGGCTAGTCATCGCGCCGGTTATCACAGCGAAGAAGAGGGATCATGCATAATTCAGCGAAAACTTTGCTTTTCCTTGCCGGCATCACACCGTAATCGTGATATCGGTGCATCGTGTCGCGAAGGATATAACAGCACCCCGTATCTCCTTTAGTTACCCGTAATCTTTACCGAGCCATTAACAACCGAGTCGAACAACTTTTTACATCCCCTTTCAGAATGCATTTTCGACTAAAAACGATTCGCTGTCTTGACTAAAAACGTAATAATTCAGCTGAGCTTACTCGGTCGGTTGCTGAAGAACGCAACGATTCGCGTGCTTGACCACTAGAATTACCGAGTTCTTGCCAGTTACTAGACATATTTGCATCACAACGTTTATTAAAAATAATCTTGTCTTAAACAAGACTGTGTCACCTTTTCTAATTCTAAATCTTCGACAGAAAGAAAATTAGGTTCAATGCGAAATCGACGTTGAAAACTGGAACGATATTTACCCGATTTATCCCGAATATTAATAATGGAACGTATTCTAATTCTAAGCTCTTGAATCTGTCGTTGAACACAGAATACAAATTTCATTTATCGGCACTTTTGCATCACTGCATCTATCACTATCACTAAATCAGGCATTACCTCGTGCGCAGCCGAATGTACCACTACGTAAATCTTTCACAGCGCAAATTACTTCGACTTGGAAATAGCAGATACCTCTCGAGTTATATCTAATGCATGGCTTCGTGGTGGCCGACCAACGTGTTATATTAAATCTAGCACTGCCTCGCATTGATTTATACATTTACCTGCTAATTTATTCCTGCGGAAGGGAAGAGTTTAATGGATGGAAAAATCATTCCCGGGAGTGGAGCAGGACGCCCGGGAGAATTGAGACGCGGAGACGGAACATCAGCCCTTATCACCGCAATATCCACGAACAGTGCAAACGGAGTGGGCGTATACAGGGAATTACTCCGGACACGAATACGCTTACGCTCTCGAGCGTTTGCCATAAGCAGGCAGGAAAGTGCAAGCTCCGTTGCATCGGTGCTTGAAACTTAATCCTCCGCGTCGTCATAAGATAACGGCTCGTGGCACCGCATAAACTTCATTGTCCCCGCGCTAAGCGTTCGTTGTAACGCTGCGTCTCGTTACACACCGCCTCTTTATTCATTGTTTCCCAACCGTTACGGACGATATCGTCAAGTTAACGCACACTTTTTTCCCCCATACACCGACTGCGAGATAAGTCAATTGCTCTTGATAACAGATTTAACACTCGTAATTATCAAGTGGCAATCTCAACGAAATTTCCTATAATTTCTTTGGAGAAATAAGGCAATGCTAAAGGCACTTGGCTAAGAATAGTAATACTTTTAATTATACTTTTCGACATTTAATGGATCAAATATTTTATATTAATGATTGTGTGACAAAAGGAGAATGCATCGACTATCTGGCGAGTTTGGGTATAAATCGACGGTGACGCTGAGAAATTATAATAGAGCGAATGAATGATGGCCTAGAAAAAGAGGTTGATTAATGCTCGGCGTAAGTAGACGAGTCGAATAAGACGTCTGATTTAAAACGACTCAACCGGAACAAAAGATAAGGACGCGTTGGAAAAGATCTACGAAACGTGTTTGAAGATTTAATGAAATGATCGTCAAACATTTATTCTATAGACGATCTTATGATAAAAAAAGAAAACCAGTAAGCTATAACGATATTAAAACTTATCGATGACTTTTGATAGTGTATTGTATTACGACCGAAGATCGTTCGTCAACATCGACTCACGGAAATCCAGGAAATTCTGCAAGGCGACGTTCTTAGAGTCGAAATTAGAAAAAAGAAAAGACAGGAAGGAGAAAGACGAATGACCGCGCTGAATAAAGCAGAAGTAGCCGCCTCGGCTCGAGAGAAAAATTTGCATCGACGATTTCTCCCTCGCCTATATAGTACCATTCTTTCTCGTCGTCGCGAAACTTAATTCGTTTTGTTCCCAGAAACGCCTTCCACGTCGGGAAACGTAGAAACTTCCTAATCATTGCTTGTTGCGAGGGAAACAACTTATTCTTCCTTAACTTGGTTTAAAAAAAGGAAACATTCATGGGAACTTGAAATTGCGATGCAAATGCGACAATTTGGCTCGACGAAAGAAAATCTAATTGTATGGGTAGACGACAGAACAGTTTTAGAGTATGCATTGCATTTTGTATTTTCAAGTGAAAACTGGGTGGTACCATGGCGAATCGATGATCGAGAGAAGTTATCAAGCCCAACCGGTGACTCTGTAAACGAGCAAACTGATCCAATAAGGGAAACTCATAAAAATTCGAAATCTCGAACGTGTCGACGGAGTCACGTTCCCGGGACTTCGTTCCTTGTTTCTTCGCAAGAAACGAGCGAAACATCAGCGTTTCTCACGAGGGCGAAACGTTTTCTTGTTTCATTTCATTCGGCTCGGAGTTACGCGGCGGGAGACGAGGGGGTGAAAAGGTCGGAATGATTTTCGTCTCGCGGAAAAATTCATAACTCCCGGGAACCGGAACAGGAAAAACGAGCGGCGAAAGTGTAACGTCGAATCGACGTGTTTGCAAATGTTCGACGCGTGCTGCCTGGAGCCGCGAGAAAAATTGCCCATTTCGCTGCCCGCCGTTTCTCTGCCCGAACCATCCTGTCATTCCGCATACACTCCCGTTCACAAGTTTTCAAACACATCCCCCGCACCTATCGAAGAATCTCGTAATTAGTCCAAATAAGTGATCATCGATTGAAAGATCATATTGTATCGTTAAATTTTATAACACAGTAGATCATGAAATACTTTCAACAGAATTGTGTTTTAAGTGAAAATGGGTAGATTTCAAAGAATCGTAAAATGAAATGAAACATTGCAATCTGACTTTTAATAACATATTAGGAAGTCTGTTCATTTTATTCGACCTTACGTTTCAGAATACATCTGAAAACTTATGAACGGGGGTGTATCTCTCGAATTGCAACTGGAAAACGGGTGACTCCGTTTCGCAGCGCGACTCTTTTTTTCTACACTCGTTTAATTCGTGATCAAATTCACCCCCTGCGGCGACGTTCCTGTGGAAACGGTTTTTGCCCCGAGCGGACGGTTAATCGGTTGCGGCTGATGTTATTCGAAGTTTAAACAACTCATTTGTTTCCGGTATATTAAAGTGCGCTGCGTCAAAAGGATGGATTAATTCCCGCGATTCAATCGAGCTTTAATACGAGCTTTTCAGATTGATCGGAGAACCTTTCGAAGAGAATGACCGACGTTCCGTTGAACGAACCGACGAGCACATCAATATTTTACCTGATTTTTAACTATCTAATAAAATCTATTCGATTCGTAATTGATGTAACGTCGCGTAATCCCGTGTACGTGCGCAACACGTGATACTGTGCATTATCAACAATGCCTGTATCAATTTGAAACGCGGAGCAGAGAAAGCCAAAATTTGACCGCAGGATGAAATTTGATTGAACCAGCGGAGCACGAAATGCTGCTTACCGCATATGAGAAACGAGATACTGATACACATCCGTACACAGATAGGTAGTAGTGCTCGCGCGTAAATAGTTACACGGATAGTTTCATTCGTTACGACGACTCCTATGAAATACGCCAATTTGAATAACCGTTGGAATTATTGTGCGAACTTCCGACTGCACCCTCATAGAACTTAATAATCCGCGTAACGATACAAAGTTCGGATCGTACTCTATCCGCTGATAAATTGCCAACCGTAATTGATTACATCCTTTGTCTCGCTCGTGAAATAGTTCAATAATCATCAGAACATCGAATATAGTATAATAAGACTGACCACGTGAATAACTTACTTGAGATATGAAAAGTGTAAATCGTTAAAAACATTCATGTGAAGCGACTGGCTATTCTGATTTTATTTTATAATTTATTTTATATATACATAATACAATACGATTTATTTATAATAAGTCCCTTCAGCTAATAAGCCAAAAAGCTAATTTAATGATTAGCCGGGGGGTAACTGATAGCCGCACAGATGTAATTAGATATCAGATAACCGATGAGGCGTGCATCAAAGTAAGCAATTTTAAGTGGAAGTCCGATAGCAATTTCAAGTCGAAAGTATAGAGGCCGGGGGTGAGAGTAACCCGCGCGCGGTTCGAGATTCGTTCCACCGGTATCGACAGCGCGCCACAACGTTTCCCATCCCCGTGAATCGCGATAAAATCAAAGCGAAATCCTTGGAAAATTCGCGAAGGCGAGGGCGAGGGCTGCGTACGCATCCCAGGCATCTCTGGATCGCGTTTCGATGCTTCGCTCGAGCGGAAGGAGCCTTTTCGTCGCGGTCCCTTTCGGCTGAGCTGGCAAAAGCAATCATCTTCCGGACTGTCAGGCTCCCGATACGAATCGACGGAGAGCGACTCCGCCGGTGGATAGGATACGGTAATAACTAGCGATATTGTAAATCATAAAGTGCCGATGGATCTTCTTGCAGCCGGCGAAGGATTCAAAGAGAGATCAAGACGAATTTATTGCATTTCAGAAAAAAAATCGGAACGACCAACAAAATCATTATCTAAGACACATTTCGTGAACCGACACTTTTATTCCTCACACAAATCTCCGGTCTAGTCATCGCGTTCGTACGTATCGAACATAAAGGAAAGAAAGGTGAATCTCGAACGGCACGTGTGAGTGACCAAGAGTGGATCGGATTTATCGGATGAAATGCAAATTGAATCGTAGTTAACGAGAGCGGGCGTCGAGAGATGGGCGACGGGAGTAAATCGCGTCAGCTAGGAGGAGTTCTTTGCCCGTCTTCTTTTCTCCCGCGGCATTCGATTGGCTCCGTTTTCTCGGTCGGTAATTCGCACATAAATTCAGGATAAATTGAAATAAAAACTGGGTCGATCGGGATGCAATTTACCCTCCGCGATCCTCTCCGCGCGGGCAAAAAAACCACGCCGGGGCGAGATCGGGCCGAACCACTGGATTGGGAAAAGGAGGGAAGAGACGACGGAAAAGGAGATTGTTTAGTACCCGGGGAAACCAATCGCGGATACCATTGCTAATTCCCCTTTTCTCGTATTAATTACAAACTTCAGACGTTCGCTCGATCGGATTAACCGTAGTCACTGCCCGATAATTATTCGTCCCGATAATTTTCATCATTCTTGTTCCTTCGATTCAATTATTTTTAATCGCTGTCCCCCAGAGGTTTTTACATTTGTTTTGGTGTTAGTAGATCATTTCTCGCAATGAGACATGCTCACCCTGATCCAGTTACGACTATGAACATGCAACTGAGGCATAGAATTATTTAATAAGCCATAAAAACAAAAGCCGTCAGTCAATGCCAACGTTCATTATGAAAATAGAAACATGGATTAATTAATAGCTCCACATTAAATTCTGAACAGTGGATGAAGTATGTACGAAAATCTGACAAACTGTCTCCTAACGTATATCATAATTTTTGTTTGATAAAATATGAAAGAATTCCAGAAATACTGAAATGATAAATGTTGCACTTAACCGAGGATCGAAATTGACCATGTATAAAATTTTTTTCAGTACTTATGTACTTAAGCAGAATTTGCGATACACGAAGTATCCCGGGCAGAAAAGCTCACGTAGCTGCAAAGAAACGAAGAGAAACAAAATTATTTCTTCCATTAACGTAGCCAGGCTTGGTAAAAACGAAACAATACGTTGGTAAGACCGGCGTAACTTCAAACGGAATCCCGATGCGGCCCTCCCCCTCCCTGCTCTGCGTTCGTTCGCATTAAATTTCGCCTACTTTTAATTCACAGCCCGCGGACCGAAGCGGTCCGCAATATTTCCGACCCGTTTTCGTCCTGCGAAACGTGAATACCCCACCTGAACCCCTTAATTTCTCTTAATGCCTCCCCGACTTTGGCACGGTAACAATTTTTATAACCGGTAACAACCATTAAAACGGGACGCTCCCAACTTTTCGCTCGAATTTATCTTGCCATAAAAATGAATTCGCAACGAGAATAACTCGATTTAAATTTAATACTCCCTAACGAGCGTGATCAAAAATATTCCAACATTTGACGTGGCGATAGACGCACTGACACGAAGGCGAGCGCAGGGAAAACCGATGGATGCAGCTTATTAAACCGGTAGTGACAGAATTTTAGCCGGCGTTAATAAGGCGGATATCGCAGAGTCGTGTTATTATTAAACGTGAGTACGCCGAGTATCGATTCGTGTGCACGTGCGCGCACGCGAGGATCCTACGTCCTACGTAGGTGGAGGAATAGTCAGGCTCGGTCCGTGAATTCTCGCGGGCAGGGCGCGCGTGCCTTCGACATGTGGAGCGCGAAGATGCCAGCGGCGTCACGCAAACATGCCGTCTGTCGACTGAAATTAGACGGTCAGACCGCAGCTCCTAGGCTCGGGATACCTGCCTCCTGGGTATTTAACGAGTTTCATGCGGTAATAGTTTAATAAAGTTCCTCACGGGTAATTCTCTCTCTTTCTCCCTCTATGTCGCTCGGTGTGGATCTTTCTCTAGTTTTGTCACGGGCAACGGATTCCGACGGTCGCCTTTGTCGACAGCCCGGGACAATACGGAATATAATTGGCTGGCGTGAAACCTCTGGGATCAAATTATGGACCGAAATGGGAAGATTCCGGATGTTGCTACGAGCTAAACAGTTCGGAGATGTGTTTCAAATGTTTTAGGAGCATCACAGAATTTAACAAGTAGTTAGAGACTTCAGTAAGGTCACAAGGTAAGGCCCCTTGAAGTGAATATAGAGATATGAGGAGAAACGTTATTTTTGATATGATAACAAGAGATTGCATGTCCAACCAAACGTTTGTATTGTACAATAGTGCCGATAGCGTTGCTTAGAGTCAAATTGAAAAACAATGAATCAATACTTATATTCGGACCGTGTGTCTATGCATTCGATAAATGTAAATAGAAACTAGATTTTTATGACGGGACACGTCTAGAAACGTGCGCGAGATTAATGTTTTTTGTCGATTAAATCACGATTGATCACTGTATCATCATTTTGTAGTAAATATTAGCTTTCAATATTCAGCCGCGTAACTCGCATTCGTACGCAGTAAATCTATTTCAAATTTCATCGAAAAACACTGCCGGCTTCAATCGTCAATCAAATACTTAAACAATTTTATCTCGATATATCGCAGATAAATGTTTATTCAGTATTTATTTATGTAATTATCCCGTCCATTCATTTCGTATCGCTATTGTTTTTCTCCACGCCAGATCAGATCTTTTGATAACTCTATTACGTTGTTACAACGTTACGCAATGCCGATAAAATAGTTTCCATGCTCTTCGACCGAACTGCATCTCTGGTCGCAAAACATTTAATTTAATTCGGCCAGGAAGCGAATACCTCTGGTCACGATTTCTAGTTTTTCTCTGTTCGATCGAGATACGTTCGTGATTCGGTGAAAGCGTGAATCCTCTCCATGGTTGCTTAGTGTCATAAATTCGCGTAATCGATGGCGAGTGAAACCTGGCTCCAATTATTATATCACAGCTTCTCGTTTCTGATTAAACGTTACTAGGAGTATCGAACAATATTTCTAATCTTAACTCTTCAAAATTTCACATTGTGCATAACAGTTTTTAAAGTTTGTCAGATGTTCGAAGATGAGCTCTATTGAAACTGTCCGTGATCATCTGATTCCTAATAGTTAACGTATAAATAATTTCCTGACTGAAGCAGTCTGATTATTATTAATGGGTAACGTGTGAAATTCTTAGAAGCACGTGTATATCGGTTTGTTAATCGTGCGATTCGGTGGCGGACGAAAAAACGGCAGGCCACTCGTTTTCACATGCTCTCAGGAATATTGACGGTTGATTGATTATCGCGGCAATGTCGATGCCAATTCCGCTGACGGAGAACGCGAGATAATCCCAGGCTAAACTACAGAGAAGTTGGTATAGAAGGCGAGTAAGATTCGACCGACCGAGCCGGTGATTGATGCTTCCGTGAAAACTGGGGGATCAATCGTGCGGGATTAATGGAGTCATTCTTCCCGTTCTGGATCCGATGATGCTTTCCTTTGAGGGGCTTAGAGTAGCTTTACGAGATACGCCGGTTCCTGAATCAAAGGGAGCCGAGCTCGCAATCATGCGTTTAGAAATATTCATGTTCATATTTTAGACGCCGTGTATTCGCTTAAAAATTATGTTAATTAATTATGTTCAATAATAACATACGTTTTTCATGTCTCTTAAGATTACCATAAATGTCAATATCAAACCAAAAGAATATTGATTAAGGTTGTATGAACTTTACATAAAAAGAATGACAAAGCATTGAAATTTTAACAGTTACTAGATATTACATTAATAAAACATTGTACAAAATTTTAGAAATCTTGCCTATGAAAGCGTTATTACACCTTATAATTAAACAGAATAGAAGGAAATGAGTATTCGTACTTGAGAATAATCGTGAATTAGAGTCAAAATATAAAGTGCAAAATTCCTGATTCGAAATTCGTAGTAAGTAAATTGGAAATTCGCTGAACCGTGCAACGCGAACTCCGATTCTCTTCTCCGTGTAATGTAACGTAATGTAAGCGCCGCGTGTACGGCGTTCTCGATTCGCTGCGGGAATTGTTACAGCGGATCGCGTTTCCGTGGGCACCGTAGCAAGTTACGCAAGCCTCGCAGCACAATTGTAAAGTTGCCATCGACGGATTCGATAAGTTTATTAGTCGTCGCCCGGAGGCGAGGATACGAGGCGATTCAGATAATTATCCGAGAAGATTCCTGGCCTAGACGTGAAATTCTACACCGCCCGACGAAATTACACGTCAGTTTCTTTCTTCGCTCGCATATTACTGTGACGTTCAACGCCTTCGAGTTAAAAATGGTATGCAGCCGGGGCATAACTGTACATCGAAATTGCTGGGTGTATGCCTAATGGTGATGGGAATTCAACGATGCAACGCGTTTTTTGTCGAGTAATAAAAGCACGATGAAACGCGAAACGTGATAGTTTTTATGCATCGAATTTATTACAAAAATATACGGGGTGGTTCGTCAGATATTACTTCGATAAAGTGTGGTCCAATAATATGATTCCCGAGATATCACCTACATAACTAATGTCTTTTCAATAGGAGTAGGTTATACTTTTACTAGAGAATATAAAGTTTCGTCGGTCGGTGGAGAAAAACTGTACAGTCTCATTTAAAATAATGATCTTCATATCTCTATTAAATCTGGTCCTCTAGAGATCATGCAACATTATATTGAAAGACTCTTCGCCACGCATGATACTGGCGTTCCAGATCGAGGTGATACATTTAATGAACTACCTTGTATATAGGATATACAGAAGCTGGAGTGGATATTACGATGCTTAAACGATAAAAGAAATTACATGAACCGGGCACGTTTAAACTCGAATCTCATCCACGGAACAGAACTCGTACCGTTATGAGGTAGAGAACACACGTTCAGGCAGCCGGAAACAGGTTTTTAGTCTCGTAATCAAAAATTTCGAACGTCACGCGAAACTTATTACGTTACATCTGTCGCGCTCGCTAACGCCATATTTCGTCGTCGCTGCGAATAATTGCTTAATGAAAATTCAACGGCACGGTGCGACGGGCCGCCCATCGGCGCAAAAAGGAAAACAAGATGACCCGTGAGCGTAAAATGGCCGTGGGGTCGGGTCGCATTTAAATTCCACATTCAGTCGCAATAACCCGGGACGAATCACGGTACAATAAGTGGCGCCAGATGGTGCCTCCTAATAAGCGGCGCACCTTCGCACCCTTCATCACCGACCCCTAATCTAATTCGACCCAACGACCGGCCGGTCCACCCCCCCGCGCGAGGGAGCCGGCATGAACCTTCAATTAACAAATTCTTGTCGGCAGAGAATCTCCGCGAGTCCAATTAGAGCCAACAAACGGAGGAGCGTCCCGTGTACACAGGCACGAGCCTGGTAATTCGTTTAAAAATATATGTAGTGATTCGGTGACGAGTGTGAATAACATCCAATAATTTGCTACATTCTCACGATCTTCATTCGGTTCTAACGGTATCTTAACTTGTAAGTACGGTACCGCAATCAATTACTCGAATTGAAAACTGCGGAACCATATTTGCAGAGCACCGTCTATTAATCAATCCCGAAGATAATTATTACCGATGATCATCGGTGAAAGCATTTTTCAATCTCGATCTTGTAGAGAAGACTTAAAAGGAAAGTAACGACGTTACGTCAAATTACTTCGCAATCGCGCCTATCTTCCTGGACAAAGCATTTTCCAGCCCATGTAACAGCAAAGGAGCAATAAACCAGCATCACCAGAAAGATCCGGAGCAGGTCACTACGCTCGGGCTCGGAGGAGGAGGAGAGGTCGTCAGATAAAATGCAGGATCGTGCAGAGACGATCGAAATCACTCATACAATCCGACGGGCACGGAGGTAAGAGAACCGTTCGAACTTCGAGCACCGTTAACCATAGTATTGACCCGTGTTACGAGGTTTCGTGTGTCTTACGAAGAATAGTATGTTTCCATCGCGAACGATAGACCAAGTATACGAATAGACTCGTCAAACAATTTTGTCTCTTATTTCCCGCGCCTCTTACACTTTTCGTGTCTCTTATAATTTCATTGTTGAACGCGTCGAACCTGAGTCTAACGATGTATTGTAAATTCTAATTAATAAATGAATAAATGAAAAGAAGTCTCGCAATTTTTATTTCATAGTCCTTGGCGTCGACCCGAATGCGTAGACCACATATGTTATAAAAATGTAATTTAGAAATATTGACTTCCACCTGGTCAGCCACGCAATTTATATCTCCTGGCGAATGAAAAGATTTTAATGGTTCTGAGAGCAGAAATATTTCCCAAGAGATGGCACGTAACCTCAGAAGATTCCATTTGCTTCTTAAACGACACGTTAACGCGCAAACAGCGTGAGATGAGACGGGAGCGAAAAGGCGCGAAGCGAGAAATGATTAAGAAACATATTCGGAGAGAGAAAAAGAATGATTGGCCGAGTGCCGACGTCCCAGGCGTCATCAGAATTTCCTGTCCGCCGCAATACCCGGGCCGGTAGAAATTCAGATAAGAGTGCTTTCATCTCTCCGCGCGTAATACATACGTTCTCGAAAGGCACACGGCAGGATCGCGGTGGCCGTTTCGGTTCGCTGGGAAAAAGAAGAGATCCTCGAGGAGTGGCTGCCGGTTGCCGAGAGGCCCTTCGAGGAATAGGAACGTTGCCGGCAGGAAGGTCAGAGGTGAAGGCGAATCGCTTTCAATGATCCGACGGGATTCCCGTTGGATTAAGACGCGGGGAAAAGTTTCCTCGATTCTACCGTCCGCCCTGAGTCGAATGGGCCGGAGAGGGTCTATTCTCGATTGCAAATAGAGCCGAGTCGCGTCTTCGCTTCTCCCGGGCTGATGACAGCGTCGATCCCGAGATGCCGTCGCTCGTTTAATTTCACGCTTGAAATCGCTAAATCGATGTAAAGTTTAGTGCGACCGCTTCTTGTTCCCTTTTTCCATAAAACTCGTAATCGAGTCAATTGGGCGAATATCGTTTTCAAAAAATTAGATAAATCATCTTTTCTCCTCTGAGTAACTTCCGATTAATTTTTAATAACCATATAAATTCTACTGTTTTTTTTTTTTT
>NW_017158043.1:1161690-1197740 GCF_001652005.2 Ceratina calcarata
TCGAAAACTGTTTTCCAATTCGTTGGCTAACGCTCGAAGAAGAAACCAGTGGGATGGGAGGTAGAAGATAAAAGGGTATTGTGCGAATATTTTTCGTGGAACCTCGGCAGAAGTAAAACGTCGAGCGAAATCGCGATGAAGGGCGAGCGAAAGAGGCGAGGAGGGGCAGACCGGGGGCGGATGGGAAGTGGACTCATTTGCGTCGAAACGAATTTAAATCTCCTATCGGCCACAGGATTTGATTGAAAACTGCTCTCGGTTAACTATCCCGGCCGGTCCGTGCGCCAGACGTAAATTTCGAAACTTCCACTCATTTTTCACGTTGTTCTCCAGCCCGTTACTTCTTCTCTGTCCCTTTTTATTTTTCAGCCGAGCAAATTCGAAACGAAACTTGCCCGTTCACGATTCATTGCTTCGACTAATGGCCTGTGTATCGACAAACTCCGCTCGCATCGCCACGCTGGAAATACTTCCATATCAAGCGAAATAAATTATTCCAAGTGGTCACGATTAAAATTGACGCGGATCGCGTTTGAAAAAAAAAAGCATTATCCACGACGCGAACGGTTCCGGTCGAAACGTGATCCGGGTGTATGTAAAACGCGAACCGATGTGTCGCAATAATACGTAATGAGTCGAAAGAACGCCGACAAAAAGCGGGTAGATAAAAATCTGGGAAACGTCCGATCCCGATCGGTGCGTTCGCTGGAATTTCGAGCGGCTATTATGACTCGAATTAACTGTGGCGTATCGCGGAGCACGGAGGATTCGCCAATTTTCGAGCACAATCTCACGCTACGTAATTTCCCGACGATTTCATTGCGTATTCATGCGCCGTGAACGTTTCGCTTTTATGATTTCGTCGGATGTTCGCTCATAATTGACGAACCACACCAGACAAAGGGGCTTTGACCCCCTGTCGATAACGCACCGTCCACGTTCAGCGAAATAAGAATAATCGACGCCCGAAATTGAATTATTAACTCGTGAAGAATCGACCGAAAATGGTTTGCTTTAATAGAAAAGTTTTTCAATCTGTATTTTTTCGTATTTTTAAGAGTCCAATTCTCATCATGCGTGTCTACATTTTATAATAACTGATTCAAGTGACGAATGATAGAAACTTCGAACCAGGACCTTTATATTTTTATTATTATGATACAAGATAAATCGGATTGCCACGTACAATTGTGCTTTAAAATTTAAACAAAAATACGTTAGATCCTGTTCAATAATTTATAAACCGGATTCCCAAATAGGATCGTTCCAGTTCCGACGACGAAGCACATAATTTCCGGGCATAATCGCATGCAAATTCCCGTGATCGGGAAACACAAATATCGACTAGGCGTCGTTGAAGTAAAATCGAATTTACCGGATTACGATTTTCCCCGATATAATAAGCCGAATGGGAAATCTGCCGAATTTTGTTTAATTGTATACTAGCGACACCGTAACGCGACCTAACGATCGCTGCGTCGCAATTAATGCAAAGAAATAATGATCTCGTTACTCTCGTTTAAAACGCAACGCCACCGAGCCCGTTAGCGTAGCGAAATGCCACCAATAATCCCCTGTTCTAATAATCTGGTTATAAAGTATTACGTTACACCGTAATGAGCAATATCAAGCAACGTTTGATATCGTGCTGGCTGCTAAATACATAATTCTAAATGGAAAATGATAGCCTTCTAGTCTTGCCTACGTATTCTATGATGAAGAAGAGCCCGATTTTATTGCTTCGTTCTTAAAATTTTTTAATAGTTAAGCAAACAATTATATTCTTAAATGCATAAAAATAGTAAGAGGGACTGCGAAATTTTATATCAAATTCTGATAACTATTATTGAATCGATCTTCCAAATGATTTACTCATTTTTAATTCGTGAGACCTGGATTTTGGTCAAAGGTCGCGATCTAGATCTTGACTCACGAGAAACCAGTTTGCTAAACCAAGCGAGCCTCCTCGTTGCAACAAGTTCAGGCCAGTGACCTCTTCGTGCTGGTCATATAGTTACTCAAAACGATTCGAAATTCAATTTTCGTAAATGGAGAGAGTGAACTAGTCATTACACAGTATAATAATGTTATAGCTTTCTGAAGGATCTGTCCATAGTTCTGGGATTTCTAGCTATAATTTGAATCGAAGTCTGTACAGTGGATTTTAAAATATAAGAATTTTTCTTCATATGAATGTGACCTGGTTTCAAAAAGATTCAGAGTCTGAACTGTAAGGTAGCAGACTATGATTCTAATTAAAATCCATTTGCACTGCAATCGAGTTTAAATACAGTTACATGAATTATTTTATTCTATCTAATATCATCATGTCAGGATTCAAATTCAAAGTTCAAGAAAACTGACAAACTATCAAAGTTGAGGAATTTTCAATACTTAATTTAGGAACATAATGAAGATTTAATCTCTTCAGGTGTGCACGTCAAGTAAGTCGGAATCATTTTGGTACTGAGTAATTTCATGTATTACCTATCGTTCGTTTCCACGTAATACAGGACATCTATCGATCAACGTATTTTTCTATCTTCTGCTTTCTGATACTCTAACGTCCTGATTGCAACGTTATTAATAGATTACAGAAAGTAATCCCAGCACCCAACGAGAGCCCACGAGGTGAAAGTTCTACTCGTATCAGACCTAGCCTGCGATGGGACGTTGATACAAATTACAAAATTGAGATAAACGATGAATATTCATAGAATGAAATCTGTTTGCAAACGCAGAACAAAAAGATGATAGAATTTTATGATTCATACTCGTAATCTGCTTCCCCCTCGCCAAGTACCGTATCTACATTGGACCGGGCATTAATCTCAATCACGGCCGTTTTTCCCTTCGGGAATTACTGTTCTAAAATCGCGTTACGACAAAAGCACGGATCGCTGATGGCCACGAAGCTCTCATTTTACCATACTTAATCGACTCGTCGGATAATAAAACCAACACGTTTTTCATCGATCCATCGCGAGCATTATCCACGCGAATTCGCTCGTAATCCATCGCGATATACGCAGACAGACAGTGGACACACACAGAGTACGAACGTTTCGAGATGTCACGACTAATAATCCGTATCAATGCAACAATTCTCGTTTGGCAATTTTCCTAACAATACCCGTCGTACCTCGGCAATAAAATTGACGTCGCATCGGAGCAAAAATGACGTTTACATTAGCCAATGGATATGGAAAAATGAGATTTAAAACGGTCATACGAAGTGCTTTAATAAAACGAATTACTCCCGTTTTCTAATGATTTCGTCTTATCTAACGTCTGAGCGGCGCAAAAACGCACGCTTCCTCTCAAGAATTAGCATTGAATCGGCTGAATCTTGTTGAAACGTCGTTCGACCTGTAACAGGAAGTCGTCAATTTAACGGAAACTGGCGTTGATTCAACGTAGCCTGATGTACATTACTAGATCTAACGGGATCTCGATCTCTCCGAGGTACCAACCGTGTATCGAGCACCTAAAAAGGGCGTTTCTCTCCGTTTCATAATCCCCGAGTACGACTATCATAAAACTAGCCTCGAAAAGGATAAAAACACCTGCAGAGGGATTTGTACGGCTCGTTGAGCGCTTAGAGCGCTTAACACGATTAGAGGGAATCATCGATGCCACTTTTTTAATTCCGTTCAATCACTGTGGTAATCATGATCGAGATGAGATACTTATTTTAGAATTCCTCATCGTTTACGTGAAATGCGTTATTAAGTACCGTACGTGCATAGCTATTATATACGTAATTTTTGTAGAAGTAATATAGTGATTTTATAGAAGAAAATTTAAATAATAATATAGTATCTATTGCAATTTTAAGTATAGTAGAGAATTAGTGGATCTTATGTAAGTATTTTTGCTAAAAGCAACGGAATTGAGATATTTGAGAAAATTGGATTCAGGTACAGGTGGGATTAATTGAGAATTTAATTAGAAGAGGAAAAAATGTGGAGAATCATTTGATTCCGTGGGTCCCGAGTGCATGCGCTGGTTTTTATCATAATCCAAGAGATATCGTAGAATCCCTCGCGAGTCGTGGGGCACGATCGACGGGAGGAACGCGATTAGAAGGCACTTAGATACCGCGTACCCTCTTCCCCGGTGGGATCCCATTATCGTGGAGGCTGGGACGGGGCCGGAAGGTTGGAGGAGCTTGCAGCTTCTTCCCAAGGTGAAGGAACGTCGTACGTAGAAGTCGTTAAAAAGTCCTGCTCTCAATCTCACGGCCCTTGGTTCCCCGTCCCTGACTCCGCGAACAAGAAGAAGATGGAGCGGAAAGAGGAGAAAGATAAATGAAGAACGAGACGAGAATAACGAGGCAACGCGATTCTCCAAGAGAAAGAGAACCCGGCGCTGGGAGAGAGGATCGTTTCTTCGGCGAAGAAGAGACGGGTGAAAGGTCGGGAAACAGGGGGAGGGGTTAAAGAAAGGATTAAGGAAGCCGATGCTGGGTGTCGGGCATCGAACTCGCGGCACAAACACGACAACGTGTTTTAAGCCCCGTATCCACTTGTATCCTCGTACGTCTCGTCCAAATCATGAGAGACGATGAAATTCTACTTCGAATGTAAGAATTATTGTATCAAATATTATATTAAGCATCGCAATCACTGTATGAATTATCTACGTTGCAAATGGTTTAAATAAAACGAAGAAGGGAATTGAACGAAGTAAACGAGAATGAAAGGACCATCGCGCTTTAAGTGAAATCCATTCGGACAGGCCACTGCCCCGATAATGAATTATGCAAATTACCCTGAGTGAGTTTTCCGAATCGACGGAGACGAAAAACACCCGTGCGCGGACGACGGGTAGAAATTCGTGAATCGCGCACGATGTATCATCGTGACTAGCCGTTTGTCCATCGCGACGCGTAAAATTTTCAGGCCAGCCGGACAAATTACCAGATATTAATCCTTCGTTTTCACCGTGCGACCCGCAGGAGGAGAGGCGGACGGAGCGGGAGGAGAAAATTTAGAGGAAAATTCGTTAGCGAGCTTTCACCGATGCGCGGCAGGGCCTCGTCGACGATAAAAATATTCGCCCGTCGCCGCACCTTTCGGCTCGGGCGCGACGTTTAATTCGTTCATTAAGGGAAAACGAGCGCCGATGGTGTCGTTCGAACGTGGAATTTGACCGACGCATTTTCCGGTGGAGAGCGGTTTCTCTAATGGGTTGAATTTTAAAATAGGGCCACAAGCCGCCGCCGGTCCCACCGTCGGAATAATTTTTCAACGCAACTCGGGTTTGAGTAATTTTTTTAAATGTTTCCTCTTCCCATTTTTCATTACGGATACATCTGAATCGATGGTAAAATGAAAAAATGTACTGAAACACATCGCGTCAAACAGATGAATAAACAAAAACGTTTTCGATTGCGTCGGCGTATGCCAAAAATGTTAAAAACTCGAACGCAAAAATGAAAACCTCGTCATCAGAATTTTAGCGGAAATTGGCGAAAAGTAAGGTTGTCAGTAAAAAAAAATATGAAAATCCTCCCGGAAAAGAGTATAAACACGTTTATGGAAACGAAAAATAAGAGAGATAAACTCGCAGATGACGTTTAATTCGAGGACGACGTTGAAACGTCGACGGGTTTCGACGAATCACTGTTATTAATTCGCAGTTTTCGCCGGCCGTACTACTCGCCATTATTCAAAGCCCATCGGAAACGGCGTAGAAACGAAACGCACATTGACCGATCTAGCAATAACGGATATGCGAGTCCCAGCGAGGTAACGCGGCGATCAAGAGGAAAACCAATTAACGATAAATCCCGTTGCTGGATATTTTTCCGATAGACCGCAAAAATTTCTTCCCCTGCTATTTCTGTTTTCTCAGACTGATGCGAATGTTTCCCATAAATATCGAGCGATAAAACATCTAGGCTTCTATCTCATATGAACGTAGGAACACAGTATTTTTGATATCCAATAATTATTATCAGACTACGGATTTTATGCATTCATGCGAAAATTGTATGTACAGGAAATAAAAAAATTCATTGAATATCTAAGGACACACAGGATTTTAAAGGTGAAATGTATGTTAGGAACAAAGAATTCCACACAAAAGGAATTCCTATTTAGATTTCATTTTCTGCACTGACACTACAAATGGTTTATTCTGCATAATTAATATATATTGAAATAATTAATATATTATTAATTATTATATTACTGAATGTATATATGTATAAGGAATCGATCATAAAAATAAAATGCTAACTGGTAAAAATAGCAACCTCTTACTCGCATTCCCGTATAACGAAGAGTACTCTTTCCAAGTTATTTTTAATATCGATCCCCGCAGTGTTTAAGAACCGTCGTACACACACGACGACAGCGTACTATTAATGGTCATGTTGATTAAGGAGATTAGCCAGGCGCCGAGGTTTTTGCACCGCGTTCCGTGTTTTCGAGCAATAAAAATGCATCGGTCACGGATAGATGATAATTGCCTACTGGTCAAAGTTACACTTGATCGTTCCGGGCGAGAAGTTTTGCCGTGAAATATTGGAGATCGCGACAACTTTTCTTCGCCGAGTTCTCCCGGATCCATTCGATCAACGTTGAACGCCTCGATTACACGCGCGGAGTAAATACAACGTCACGCGACTACGGAAATTGATAGAAGACTCTCGTTCTTTGAAAGAAGCGCATTGTGACACGTGTCGACGTATGTTTGTATGTTTCCTCGGTGTACATAGAGTGTGACATCTGCATATTTGATCAGTCTCTAATAATTTGATGTAAAGAACATTATAGATTAAAGTGTCCGTAAGATGGCTTTGTGAAAGTGAACCAGCGAGCTTTGGTCCTCGAACAGCGTTTATCTAAAATTGTCAAAGAAAGTAGTAGCTCAAAAGAAGAGATCGACTTCTGGCGAGTAATCCCACCGTTATTCATAGCCACGGCGGGCACGGCGTTACCGAACTTCCTTAACCGGGATTACCGGAAGCAGCAGTAAACCCGTCCGCTTCCTTTCACCCTCCTCGAATCGCTGAGAAAAAACTTCTTAACTATTCAACTGGTTTTCCTCTTTCGACTTCTTTCACTTAGCCCAGTAGCTCTACACGATTTTCAAGTTCCTTTTAGTATGTCTTTTCAATATGTTTAGAAATTTGCACGTTGCGCGACGTTTTCAAGAACCGATCATCCGATTCAACGTAAATACGAACGCGTTTGTATTAATCTTCTCTTAAAAATCGATACTCGTCACGAAATAAAAACTCGATGCAGAATATGAAAAAAAAAAAAAAAAAAAAAACAAAAATAGGCAGACCGCCGATTGTCCCAGATGCGGGCGAGCGGAAAACAATGAATAATCGGAGCAGCGTGGAAACCACCGAAACCCGATAATTGTTATGCATTCGCTCGATAATTAGCATTCTGTCGTGACCGCCGACTGATAATCTCCCGATGAAAAATACGTGCAGCCTCTGGTTTTTATCGACGAACCAGAAGTGAAACGCATAATTAATTCGTCGTCATATACTGATCGTCCGAGGCCGTGGCAGAGGCAATCGTGATAATTCTTGATCGCAATTATAATAAACGAAATACATTTATATTTTCCGAAAACGATGACAAGGAAATGGATGAAGCTGATCTTAAGCGGTCATTCGCCGTCGCAATCATGTTCTTAAAATGAAATATGACCCGATTTTATTTTTGCAAAAGTTGCATCAAGATATCTCGCGAGCACCAGACGCGATAATCGCCGTCGTGGCCTTACCGTGGGAGGTTAACCTATGCTAAGGGCGCTTTTTCATCGTCGACGACTCAGCGTGTTTGAAGACGACGCCTCGAGAGGAAGGATGATACCATTCTTCACATTTAAGAGGATCAGGCTGCTTATGATTGCCGAGACGCTGCCCCCCGTTTCCCGCCTGCCGAGCGAATTCTTTTCGGCCGGGGCCAGCCATCCAGCCACGCGAAGAGACAATTTAATTGTCCTTCAGAATTATTGGCTCGAGGCAGTTTATGATCGTCGTTCGCGTTTCCAATTTGCTCAAGTGCGTCTACAGTTTTTGATTTAATTCGACGTTTTAACGACCAGACTGATCCTGTTAATTAAAATATTCTGAAAAGGTCTCGTGCATTTTACAATATTCCATATGACCATTATGAAAACTCCTATGAATCCAGACTCGATGTTTTTTCAACGGTATTGAAACACATTCACCTTTGATTGAAATGCATTGTGTCTCACGATTGAAAAATAACAATGTTTTTAATATTGGGAATATTGTATAGGTTCAATCGAAAGAAAATCGAATTAACTTGTGAAAATAATGAAAACTCGGGAGAGATATAAATCTCCATGCTCCGCGTACAGAAGAGACAAAGTGAGGTAAAATAGATTCGATTTTTCCTGCCGTATCGAACTAAAGCTATCTTGCTGAACACACAGACAACATCGAATGTGTATCTCCGGAATGCATCAAAATCGACCGTGATTCTGTTTACGTTGAAACGGCAAATGTAGTAGTACTCTCGATGCAACGTCTTGCCCTCGCCATTAGATTAAAAATGTATTTGCTTTCCATTTAGAGTAACGACCACCGTTCATGGTTAAGCTTTGACGGTATTCGCATAATTTATCCCACTCGAGGGCAATGGAAATCCTAATCATTCTTTACCTAATTCCTTTGAAATGGAAGATCGTTATTTTTTTCTAAAACGAGTCGACCTTCGAGATAATTTAAGGTCTGAGTTTATCAGAGTCGAAAGTCAGATAAGAATGCAGAGTCAGACAGGAATTCGTACAAATTACACCCAAAGGAATCCTTTCATGAAAACGAATTTCTTTCAACGTCTGACGAAGTTGGGACAGTCATTAACCGAGGTCGCCCTTTAATGACGACGGGGGCACTTAAAAACTAATTTGCCTGGCGAAAAAGGAAACGGAACGTTGACCAGCGTCGGAACACGTTGCGCTCGGCGTTAATTAGAAACGTTGGAACGTCAGTCAGTCAGTCAGTCAGTCAATCGGCAGAGCGAAAAGAGGGGGAGAAAAAAAGGAACGGTTCCAGTCGGGAAAAGATCAAAGGATCCGAATCGCGAGATTCCACGAACCACGTATCTATTACTTGTTTGCCCTCTGATTAGTCCTGGGAAATGTAACTCCGGGTGCCTCGACTAATTGCGTGGGCGGTGTTTTTAACGTTCGCCCGATCGACTGTACTTCTAAATAAGGACACGAGTGCAGCAAAATCCTTCACGAACCGAACGTTAGATCAGACGTTTCGTCAGATCGACCGGACGAGGCGCGTTCCGAAATAAAATTGCGAAGCAGAATTTAATTCCTTTTCGCGAGATGATCCGACCGATTCAATTTTACCGGACGATTCGTTGCTCAGTGCATGGCCTAGAAAGGATCAGCCGAACAGTCTGAAGCGTGTGTACGATAACGCGTATCTGTTCGACTACGTGTGACCCTTCGCGATATGCGATTCGGCGCGCATCGGCACGTGTCCATTGTTTAGAAACACGCACACCCGCAAGCGGGATTATCACCGACGACGAGGAGAAGGTTCAACAACCGTGCGGTTTCGAGAAATTTGATGGATCCAGGCTTAATGAGATACCATGGGAAGAATCTTTGTTCGCTTAATTACACGCGTTACCGCCGTCGGATACGTTTAAGCACGGTTAAAAACAAAAACGCGGCACATGAAAATGTGAAATATATCAGATTTCTTAATCTGTCGAAAATATAAAAGCAGGAACGTATCATGTTTGTCAGATAAAAACATTTTCATCCGAATTGAATTCGAATGATTGTCTCATTTTACTATTGTGTTTAATTCAAGAATAATTACCTCAAAAAGTATTGTATCAATCGTTTCATGAAATTCACAATGATTCCGCATGAATTTCGATATGGATAAGAGGCTTGTCATTACATATTCACATCGATATGTAACTTTACGATTGACGGACGTCAAAAAAATTGCAAACCTATCAACAATTTCTAACATGTACACTGTGTCCCAAAAAACGTGTATACACGCTTATTAAATAATGTTTGTAGATTCTATTACGTTTACATCAGACGTTACGATTATTTAAAATTTGTGTACATTTTTCGGGACACCCTGTATATGCATAGAATAGTTTTGTAGTGACACTGACAATATTAATTGTAATGAACAATTGTTTTCTTAATTGTTCGATGAGAGACAAACTATACGACGCGAACATACGGTTTGAAGCTCGAATGAAATGAAGTCCGAGCAAAGCTCGTTAATGCACCGAAATGCTCTCGCATACGCACCTGAATGCGTCAGTTCGATCAGATTATTATCGTTTCGGAACACGTGCACGCGAACGATAGGATTGAGATTAGCATCGTCATCAAAGCAACCGTATGCGCAGGGCGAATTTCTGAAACGCCATTATACCGATTGAATTGTCCTGTAAATCTTTACCTTTCATTCGTCAACTATCACTCTATTTAATTAAAGGATTTTTGTACGTTCAATGATTTTTATATATTAGCTAGTCCATTGTTTTAATTTTACGTACAGGCCTTATGCGCTTTGATAATAATTGACCATGTCTAATGCCCCGCTTTCGGCTTATGTAACGCGATATCTGAAAGTAAAAAAGAATGCAACTAATCTGAAACAGTGAAACTTACGTTGGCCGTGGGAACGTCCTCGGTTCAAAGCTTCCGATCCGCTTAGATGATCGACTTCCGTGCACTATTCATCAGCTCTCGTTTTCTGCACGGCAAGAAAACAATCTCTCACGCCGAGTAACCGTGAAAGTTTCGTGAATTCAGCCAGAAAACTGTCGCTATCGCGCGGATGCTCACGCTTCGCCGGTTCTGCAAACAAAACGACGAGACACTTAAACGACGCCTCGTGAAATCCCATTGTATACAAGAAATTACAGTGTTGCATAATGCGGCGTGAAATCAGAATTCGAATTATGAGGCAAATGGAAGATAAGTTCTCGTTTACCGTAGCCAAGTAGTGTAGGTCAGTAACTGGTCGGACGTTCGAGTACGCGTGATTTCAAAAATCGTAGACCGATTCCAGGAATATTTTTCAACATGAAAATTGCCAACGCGATTGCATACAATTATTTATGTCGCCGGAGGAAAATGTTCAATCGCATCGGAAGTTGCAATTTCCTTAGACGTCGCTGGAGGACACGTTAAAGGTTCTACCTTATTTCAGTTCTCTCCGACTTACTCGCGCGGCTATATAAGCGCGGGCGTACAACTTTATTTCACGTTTCAAAGCCAGAACGCAACGCGGCCTCGTCGGTAATTATAACAGACGTGGCGCGCACGCGAAACGCGGGGCTCACGCGATTCTGTTCATAAAGAAAACGCGTCGCGAGGAAAGGGGAACCAATTGTGAAAAAGCTGAAGGCGAGCAAAAGAGATTCCATAATGAAGGAAAAAGAGACAGAGAGAGAGAGAAAGAGAGCGAAGAGGAAAGAAATTGAATTTCTCTTATCGAGCCGTTCGTATGATGTAACGAAGACAAAAAAGTAAATGTGAAGAGGGCGAGGGGTGGAGGTTTACGGTGGCAAAGGGAAAGAAGGCGGAGATAATAATTACGGTCGCGTCAGTTCTCGCGATCTCTGATAAGGAGGGCAAAAGTTACTGCACAGTTCAAGTAACAATTCTATTAGCGAGATAATTGCGAAGTTTCATCGAGCCAAAGTATATCGTGTTTTCTCATCACGAACGTATTCATTATTTTAAGGACACGTGCGATCTAATAATCGTAATATTTCGTGAAACGGCGGTTTCTCTGCTCCTCGAGTTTCGCGAATCGTTCATCGATCGTAATTCGTAGAACAACGTTTCGACCAAATAATTCTGAAATCCTCATTACTCCACAGAAGTAATTACGTTAACTTGAACAGAGGACCTCTCCAAAGTATCCGCTGAACCGTATCAAAGGATTACGGTTTTTCTGCTAAACGACAAGAGCCGAGATGGAAATTTAAACGCGCACGCGGGGCTTCGAGCGACACGGATGAAACGTTCAAAGGCGAGGAGGGGGCGAAGGGAGAGATAGGACGTACGGTCGTGGTGAACATTGCGACTTGCGAAGAGCAGAAGCAACCCGTAACGCGGCTGACCGTGAAATATGCAGGATAAAATCCCGTCGCTGCCGGCTTAACGACACCAGACGTTTCCCGGTGGTCGCAGAATCTTCGCCCGTCGTGGAAAAACCGGGAAAATGTTTTCCGCCGGGCGTACGGGGACAATGCTTTGAGAACTTCGGTTAACTGAAAGTTTCTCACCGATTCGTCTGTGAGAAACTGATCTCTTAATTGTAACTTTTATTTCTGCCACTTGCGCGCATTTATCGCTTCAATTCCTCTTTGCTCGCAAAGATATAATGTAACGCATTGTAAAAATTTATCATGATTAATCTCCTGGGAATTACACGAATGATCCTGCCGGATGATCGATAAATTCGGTTGTTGCACTCTCTCAGATCAACCCGAATGAGTCGCCAAGTGACTCGGTCGGTCCATTGACCGAAGCTCTTGATTCATGAGCATTCACGAGTTCGGATGATGGACGAGGCGTAATTATACTCGGTAGTGCGTCTGTTTGAAGATTTAAAAGTTTCTGATACAAAAGGGCGACGTAATTAATTAATGTTGCAGGAGGTGCAGCGCGCTATGAATACATAAGTCTATGTATTATAAGTAGGATGTTTACTTCGCGAGCAGAGTGATGTCACATCTTTGCAGCCTCATTAATTATAGCTAATACTCAGCTCATTAATCTTTCCACACCTCGCTAATTAACGTTACTGATTTATTCATAATGGAAAAAATGCTCGTTCATTTAAGGAGCTTAAACGATGCACTAAAGTGTAATTTAATATCATAAAACTGAGGCGTGGAAGTAACGATGTAAATCGTAATCCGGAACACGGCAAGGAAATTTCCGTGTCAAAGGGGTGTCGAGGGAACTTCGACAGCTGCAGTGAAAGTACCGCGACTCGAGAGATTCTTGTTTGCTCGTGAGCTTCGGCAAGACCGTTCGCGGTCATCCACAACAGAGAACGAAAACTCGGCAAAGAGTGCAGTGGCTTTCAAAAATAATGGAAGCCGAAGCAGATTCGCGAGATCTCATGACACAGAAAACACATTCCCAGAAATTGTTATAAAGAACGAATAGAACATTTCGTTAGAGTAACTTCGCATCGAGCTTTGGAAGTCCATTAGCGTAGATGCTTTTTTCGTATGTAAGTTCGTCCCAAACTACGTCCAATCTCAAATATTTGTTGAAATTCCTCTGAGGAAACTTGACTTAAATATACTTTATATTTTTTCAAAATAAATTTTCTCTTTACTTCTATTCATCATTTATTTTACCTATCATTGTTAGAGCAATTATGTCTAACTACGTACGACTTACTGTTTTGTATCTGACTTTGTCACAAAAAGTCATATAGTAAATAAGGAAATAAATAAAGATCGTTTCATGTAAAGATCGTTTCATTTAGTCCATCCATCGTCTAGGAGATATTTCCAGCTCAACGGGATTTTCTCTCACGCTGGAAACTTCCTAAACAGATAATTCGAATTTGCCAAGCTCTCAATTGACAGGATAACGCAGACCGTTACGAGGTAAGAAGTGAGATCCACGGGTAACAATTTGGCCGGTACGTCGGCGTATCTTGAGAACTCTCATCAACAGCGAAATTGCAGCTACTTAGTAGTTGGGTGTCGAGTAGTTACCGGCGCTTAGTAGTTACAGTCAGTAAATTGGACGTCGCTAACTTGGCGTCGAATCAAACGCCCCTAAATCGACACCTACCAGCATGGGCTACCGATTGAGAGAGCAGTTTCAATCTCGGCTCGATAAACCGCCGATTCGACATCGATACCGTGTTAAACCGGAAATATTATCCTCGACGAAACCAATAAAATCAGGTTTTTACAAGATTAATTAGAAGCGTCAGCCAGACGCAATCGAGTCAATAGAAATTAGAGAAAGCTTCAAGCTCTTCAAGAGTTCTGTAGCGTAACGCGTTTTTCC
Organism: Ceratina calcarata; assembly: GCF_001652005.2. Taxonomy (NCBI): domain Eukaryota; kingdom Metazoa; phylum Arthropoda; class Insecta; order Hymenoptera; family Apidae; genus Ceratina; species Ceratina calcarata. Next base: position 1,175,740 of record NW_017158043.1, read on the forward strand.
CTTCACGACCAGACCGCGTCGTTTCGCGCTGCTTTACAGCGATGTAATTGTGGGCTCCTCGTCTGAAACACACGTCGAATGCTTTCGCGAAATAGAGGTTTGTTCCGCGTTAGATAACAGAAATGGTTCACGAAGCATTTTACGAGAAGCCAAAAAAGAAAAGAAGCGTCCGCCTCGCTCAGTAAAGAAGCTCCATTTCCGAGGCACGGATTTAAAGCGAGACAATAATGGCAATATAGGTAATGTTCCCAGCTCGAAAATAATTAAACATTGTTTGGACGAGATCTTATAAAAAGACTTGATTTGCCAGTTTCATTTATTGGATCGCTACAGAGGATTTTCGAAAAATTTGTCTCTGCCCTTAAGTAGCCCCGGGTGTCATGTTTCCCGTGAGGGAAAAGAATTGGCAAAAAAATCCATCGGTAACGTATTCGAGAACGCCGCGGCCCATTCGTCTTGCGATTCCCCAAACACGGCCGGGGGATCAAGCGCGTGTCACGCGACGATCGAACGATCTAAGCGTTCTAAGCCAGTCCCGTTCTCAGGGAATCCCGCTATTTCTCCACCGGGGAAGAACGGCGGGGGGTGCCGGTGAAAAACGACGCTACCTGTCCGAGGAGCAGCCAGTCGCCCTAATCGATCGGCTCGGCTCGATGGTAACCGGTAACGCTTGGACAAAAGCGGAGTTTCCGGGTGTCGTGGCACGATCAAGTGTTCCCCCGTTTCTCGAGACGCTGAAAGGAAACGACGCCGGAAAGGGTGAGACGGGGGGATCGCGAAGGGGAAAATAGAGCGAGAAGCGCGGTGAAAGGGGATCCCGGGCATTTTTCAAGGGGACACAATGCCGAATTTACATTGTCAAGCCCGTGATAGCAGAAAAGAATCGGTTTTATTCTGACCCACGGTTTATATCTAATGTTCCTCCTTTCTTCCCTCCTCGACCATACCCGAGCAGCAGCTTTCAGATAAATTAATCCGCAAACAATTTAACATTCAGTCGAATAAATTCTGTCTCTGTTCTGTCATAGAAACATTCTATTTTCGTCTCGACGTCGTCTTCTTATTACGATCTTTTCGCAAATTATCAAATACTATTAAATATATTAAAAATGACAGGACGTATTATCTTATCTTTTCTCTATTAACCGGTAGGTTAATATTGTGCGGCCAAGTGCCGCAAAAGAAGCCAGATTACGCCTTTCGAATTACTGGGACACGAGATCAGGGAACTCGTAGCGTTCGCGGAAAAAAAAATGAGAAGAAAAATAGGAAAAAAAAATAGCGAGGAGAAAGGTAAAAGAGAACGAGCGAGCTCCACGTGCACTGGCTATTGTTGCGCCTCCGTGCCGGAAAATTCACACTGCCGTTTGCGGATCCTCTCCTCGCCACTTTTCCCGCGTCCCCTTTTCGTTCCTCTTTCTTTCGCCCGGTCCGCGCGCTTGTTTTACGACCTTGTAATTACGGAATGGTGGCCCGAAATGGACGCGTGCCTCGAATATTTGTACAACAGAATGGAAGAAAAAGCGGACCGTAAATCTTGAGTTTTCTCGTTGCCGGACGGATGGAAAACGGATACGGGAAATCGTGAACGAGCAGCACGCTTTTTCATCCGTTCCAGCTGGAGCCGAGCTGCATTCACCGTTTCGATATTAACGATATTAATCGCGGTTATTTTTTGTAACGGACGATAACGAGCGATATTCGAGTCATTGAAGAATCGAGGTATCGAATATTGTATGAAATAAACGAGTCGTTTCCGAGATAGATCAGATATAAGATCAAATAATTGTTTATCCTCCTAGGAGAATAGAGATGCATTAAACAACGGAACAACAAATTCCTCGCGAGGTTACTACAGATTAAACCCATAACTTGCACCGTGTCTCGAGCAGCTGGTTCTTTCCGACGAAATATATCGTAGTCTCTCCTATTCCGTACACTCGTCCACGGCGAGTACCGGTGGCTTAAAATAAAACTCTCGAAATTTCAATAAATTCAGCCTCGCCTTACCCCCGCGGTCGTTTCATCGACCGAAAAGGAGAATGCTCTGCCCGCCAATATGCACCGGCCACGTTACATTTTATTTATAGATAGTATGCGTCGCGGCGACGTTGTCCTTTCGACGAATATACCGGCAGAAAATTATTAAGTCAATTATCGAACGTGTCACGTGTACGGAATTTCACGCGATCCGTTCGCTCGTGAAAGATCTTAGAATTTCATTCGGAACGCAAACGCGTTATTAATCATATTTGCTCCCGATGAAATTTCCTAATTCCTCTGACCGGCCTTGTGAACATCGGAGATTCGCGCGTATCCTCGATCGAAATGACAAGGAGAAAGTACGGAGGAACGAATTCAAGAAACGTGATACCAGCTATCAATGCAAATTCCCTGGAAATGAGAATTCGAGCGGGTGAAGAGAAACGATGGTCCGTGAGGGGCGGCAGAGAAAAGAGGTTCGCCGGGTAAAGTAAGAAGGAGCGAAGGTCCGAACTATAGCTGGCAGCCGGTACAAACCGGGATTGTCGTACGACGATGAGCTTTCTCATAACAAAGTTTCTTTCTCCGACGTTGGCACGCGATGCACGTGCGATCCCTCGAGCTTTCGCCCGGTTCCGTTTCCCTCCGCTAGTCTCTCTCTCTGTCTTTCTCTTTTTCTATTGCTTAATGGATTTAACGGTTCGGGCGAAAGCTGGTCGAGTCACTGTCCACAGGAATTCCGTGAACAAAGCGAACGCGGATATCTCTGATATGTATATGAACTGTATTTTGCCAACTGAATGTGTTACATTTAATACTCATATAACTCATGTAGTCAACACAACTTCCAAAATGTTGGGCTTCCTGAAAAGAACTTTTTTTTAATAATCCGAATGATATGAACTTTCGAAACCCGTGAAATAAATAGACAAAAAATATTACAATTGTGCGTTTGCATTCGATGCTTTCAATGCTGTCATTGTTCTTTGAACTAATTACTTACGTTTTACATTTAATTAATTTCGATGTTTGATAACGAAGCTGAATTTTAATTCCCGAACGCTATTGTTGCACGTTCAAAGCAAATGGTTAATGAAGAAATAACGGTGAGATAATGAATATGAATTCACGTGAAATTTTAATGAAACACGTTTTCTAATTTTTTCGCAATCATGCTCCGTTACTTTGTACAATAACGATGAATGAAAATCATTTAAAAATGTTCAAGAGTAGCGGAAACGTGTCCACGTATGGAATTGAGAATAATATGCACACATCGAGTTGAAAAGAATTGTTTTATAAATCAAAGCTTCAGCTATTTTATAATTTCAACTAATTTATTTGCAGAGAAGTTGACCACTGTTCGTGGCGACCGCTAGGTAAGAAGGATTTATGGGGCCAGGTGGTCGGAGGGTAGCGAAAGGCAAAGGCTCGTACGCCGGTGAAGCGAGTTAATTAAGACTCGACCACCCCTCCGGTCTGGCCACGGAACTCGCTAACTACGTTTCACCCTTCGAAGCTGTTTTTTAAGAGGTGGTTCAAGCGTTTGTCGCGGTTTCGCTGGAACACCGAGCTCCGACGGGGAATTACCTTCGATCGTCGACGTGAACGGAGGAAACAAAAGCCCCGGCTTGCAAAATATGCTAAAGTTTTTATGCGAACCTAAGAACCGCCTAGGGAGGATGTACGCACGCGTTGTCTTTTTCTTGCTCCTCGCAGTACGAGAGAGAGATTAATTTTCGGTTTTCCCCGGCTTTCTCGCGGTGGCTGGAAACGGGGCTCGTGGCCACCTGATTAAATAGCGGCTTTTTCAGGGTAAACCACCTGGTTTGTAAAGAAACAAGATCAAACGACGATTGCGAAAGAAAATTAACAGATTATTAAAACGAACGAGTTCGACTCTTCTTACAATTCATGCGACAAAAACGAGTTCATTTGATAAATTTATATTCGAAAAACAGAAACACTTCGTCCGATCGACGAACGACTGCAAGAATTCTTAATTGCCAATGCAGTCTGATCGAAGACAGACCTGATCCCTGTGTCCAAATACACTTGCCAATTTTTCCTCTCAACGCAGCGTGGAAATAACGATATCTCCGGCATCCGTGCGATAAGCCGAGAGTCAACGAAGAAATTCCAATATTCCACGGGACATCAAAGTAACCGGAAGTGACGCGGAGGGATGGAGAAGCCACGCGCGTGTGTGTATACCCGTCGTCTTTCGCTGTCGCCTTTTACTCTCTTTTCGCGTGACGCATAATGCCGCGGCGAAATAATTCAAAGAATTGCTAGACGTAATATCGTTACTGCCGTGGTAATTCGAAAATTTTCGCGAAGCATTCACGCAATTTCTGAAATGGTTTTTCAATCCGTGGCTGAAACGCTCTAATTTTAATCAGTATTTCAAAACAGACGATTGAACTGTTTTTAAGCTGCGTTTATGCTCATCTTATCTTTCACTAAAATCCAAACGGATTCATCAAAACGCAACTTATTGAAACGTCACTCTGGCAAGTTGTTACTATAAAACGGCGTGTTTGAATGAAGCGGCGATGAAAAGAATGTTACACTCTGAAAATGATGGGACAAAGGCGTTTCGGGCCATTTACAAGTTGAACGGCGCATTGAACGAAGTCGAAATGAAAAAGAGAAGGAAACGAAGGAAATTGAATGATCCGAGGGGTCCTTTTTTTTAACCTCGTAACCTCGGCACCGGTTCGTTACGGCCGCGGTCACAATCGCGGCAGGTAATTAGCCACCGTCACGTTTGAGGGCTGCTCGAAGGAGGCCGGAGGGGTAAAGGACCTCCACGGTCAGTGAACACGCGAAATGAAAATCAGAGACGTTCGTCCGAGGGGGGAAGGTGGTGCATCTCGTTCCAAGATCTACACGTTTCCACTCGCTTAATGCGTTCCGCCTTAATGCACGAAACTTCCTCTGTCATTCAATGAGGGATGTGTTTTTTCTTCTCGAAACGAGACCCTTCCAACGGCTTAATGCTACGCCATAATGAAAGAGTTTTCCTTTTGAACTTCTGGCTTTACGAGTTAATGTATGCAATACATCCACGGTATCAATTTTTTAAGAATCAAACGAAAATCTTTCGCACCGAATGTCCGCTTCGGCTGAGAATTCGATTTCCAAGTAATCGCCCAATCAGGGCGGACAGTTAAATGGAAATGACAATGCTGAAAGTATCTGGATCATTGAACCAAACGCGACGATTGTTCGACGGTAAGGTTTTACAAACCGGGACCGAGGAGGAGCACTAAACGGCGAGGCCGCAGTTATCCACCGCAGATATTCAAATCAACAGTGCGACGGGGGGGAGAAGAGAGGAGTGAAAAAGAAACCGGAGATCGAATGGCAGCGAACTTGTTGCGCAATAACGTAATCACACGGATCATTGCACCGAACTAGATACCGGAAGCGGCCGTGACGTTGACGCAATAAGTCGGCGCTGCAGAGCGAATCCTCGGATTTGCAATCGGGAAACGCATATCCACTTGTATCGTCGTTGCACGCTCACAGAGTCTCGGCACATACGATACAGCAATAATATAACGAATGGCACGATGAATCATAAAATAAGTCCTGGACAGTTTCGACAAAATTGTGTTTCAAATGACAGAATACAAACGACGACGTATGCAACGAGGCTGTGGCAGCAGCAGTGTTCTTGTACAGAGGGAAGCTCGACGTTAAAATGCTAATTTTATGGCTCGGTTTATGCGAGCGAAATTGACTGACTTTCAACCCCCGAGGAAGTTTGCGGAGGACGAGGTGGAAAGAGACTTTGGTATCTCAGCTTCTTTTATCTTCTGATGAATCATGACTGCATTACGATAGCAAACTGGCGAGGATAAGGCAGCGAAAAGCGCAGCTGGCTAACTTTGCCTCGGACGTAAAGTCAACCTGATGTCTCGTTTGCCACGACTTACAACCTCCCGCAAACTTCTCCAGTGTAAGTCACGTGGAATATGGCTATTAACGTTGCAATTCGTAACTGTGAATCCAGTTTCCAGTTCTTTGCATAAAGACGAAACGAAATCGTTATCAGATCAGCAATAAATGCATTACTACATTAATTTTGAAATATTTGAATAAATAAATATATTAAAAAACGCAGAGATCATCTCCCGTATGAAATTGAGAACAATTTCTTCGAACTACTCGAGTGAACATTATACTTATCAGCCACACTAACAATTGCAGAATCAACGACCGCAATAGGTGGTAGCCCGCAAATTGTAGATAGAAATCGCGTTTCCACGGTGTAGCCGGGATCACATAAAACCGCGATAATCCCTGGATTTATGCATGTGCGTAAGAGGAGGAGAGGAGGGGGGCGGACACAGTGCAGAGGCTCTAACCGCCCCGAAGGCCGCGAAACTTTGCTTTTATCTTCCGCCGGGAACTTTCTAACGTCGCGACTGGGGTGGAACGATAAATTTCGTCGAAAGAAGCCAGACACGAACCTAAGAACGCGAGAGATCATCTTATTTCCGCGAAACAACCTGCTGGGATCGAAGATTCTGCCTGTATTAAGAAGATTCCTCTTCCTCTTTTCGTACCCGTCACTTCCGCGTTCCATGACCGTCCCGACTATTTTCTTCACAGTTCCAGAAGGTTAAAGAAATTTTTACCCGAGACAATTTCTGACTCAAATAATTCGATCACGTCGTCCGATTAATTTTCTAATAGGAGCGAAAAGATGTGCATCGGCGAATGAACACGTCGTCTGAAGACCGAAGAGAATCGACGCCTCGCGTCGAACCGATTTGAAATTTACTTGGCACTTCAAGTTTTAATTAAACTGTTCATTATAACGGCGTATTAATTACACGGTTCGATAACGGAGAGCGACACGACGACGACGACGACGACGGTTCGCGGGGAGAAAGGGACGCGGATGTATATAAAGGGCGAAGTTTCGCGAAAACCCGAGGCAAGGAACAAAAGGCGAGCAAGAGCATTCTGTGCCTTCGTAAACGCTTCTTTCTCGGGCGAAACTGAAGCAATATGACAGCAGAAAGAGACGGAGACGGATCCCGCATTACGGAGTTTCCTCATCGCAAGTTTGTTACGGGTGAGTTGATCGTCGGTTAAAATTAATTAGCTTCTGGAGACATCGGATCTTTATGAATGTTTCTTTCCGCCCGCCGGATCCTGACAATAAACCCTGCTCGACGACGAAAAGAGGACCTCTGTTCAACGGTGCCTCGCTCGTTTTTGGAATTCAAACGTGGAATTCAAACGGCGCACAATTGTTCGCGCATATTTCTAAATTAATATATGTATACATCCCGCAGAGGCATTCATTCCATTGCAAATTAATTCAATTAAATCCGATGTGCGGCATCAAAGAACTAGAAACTGCATGTATTTATTCATCATTTATACGAGTACTTCATTAAAATGCCTACTACGTTCTTAAGCGAATCGAACGGAACGGTGACAACGCTCGAGCCTGGATCCTCCAGGGAGTCTGCTTAATTTAACGGAGCAACGAATTCAACGGAAACAGCCAGTCCGCGAAATTAAACTAATCGCCTGCGGATTCTCGCAACCCGATGCCATTTTTCGCTTTCGCGACGCGAGTTGGCCAACGCGAGTTGCGATACCTTCGCGGTGACACGATTTTACTTTCTCTGTCCCTCGGAATTAAATAATGGAGCATAATCAGTGGCACCGGCAAATAATTGTTACAAACAATTCTCCCGTGGACTCGACTGATCAATTCGGAAAATCATAAACTGAATTTTGCACGCAAATAGCTAATTACAGAAAATGATTACTTTATAACCGGCAGACGCTGGTAGTTCCGCGGCGAGTGTATTTATCGCACTGATTAATCTTGAATCGGGCTCGATTGAAAGTCGTAGATTTAATCAGGTGAAAAAAGAACGGATGCGCGAACGCTTCCAATTATCTGGCTGGCTGCGGTATTGTACTGCGATATTAATTTCCGGCTGATATACGTATAAACGCGGTTTTCTCTCAAAATACATTTCGAATTACACGCTACTTTACGTCCGATGTCTTTGTAATCGTTGTTACAGCGTTTGAACAATGCGATTGTTCCCGGAAATCTGAATTAAACGGATTAACCGCACGTTTTGAATTTGTTTGATGCTATTTATCGCTGCTCTCGCAAAAGCATAATTGTCTGCAATATCGAGGATGTTATTTAACGGTAATGAATCATTGCAATACGAACGAAGACATTCGGTGCATTTTCCACTAATTTAATCCCGTTCTTCTTTTTAAATTGATGAACCCTTGAATTTCAATAATTCACAATTCACTTTTCAATTAGGTTTCATACATAAAAAGACTCGCAGGTGTATGGATGACTCAAGAGATTCAGAACCCATTTCACACGCACACGTCAGAAATAACTCCGCCCAGCATCGATGCATGCAAAGCAGTAAAAACAGAGAGAGACAACGTGTCGCGAAATTTCTACGTACGAAAACGAGTTCGGAATCCGATGAGCCATCTGTACATAAAAGATCGCGGGAAGCATGGAAACGGCTGACCGACGTGAAACGAGGTTCGCGACGAGATCGGAAAAGGCGATACGGAATCGACAAACGTTTATTAATGTCTCGGGTAGAGCAGACCGTCCCGAACACGCGGGGAGCAAATCGATGTTAGAGGAGGATATCGCGAGCCTACTACTCGCGGATTCTGGCCGATCGCCAGACAACGATCACGCTCGAGTGGGTCTGCAGCTGCAGCTGCGGAGCAGGCACCCTTTAATGGACTCTTCCCTCTAATCCCGCGAAAGGAAGAAGACCGGTCAGAAGAAACGGAGCGGAGTCGGCCGATTGAGTGTCCACGTAGAGATACGTGACTAGTTTTCGAGAGGAGATCGATTCCACCGCCGTGGATCACGGTAATTGCGAGAGACCTTCGCCGTTCCTTTCGTATTCCCTTTACGCGCCTGTCTCGCGGGTCGCGCGGTCTGCTCGCTTTCTCACCGGGAACATCGTTCGGATTGACACGTTCCTTGTCAACGTACTTGAGAATCTGTCTCGTCCCTTTATTTCGCATTGAACTGAATTTTGTACGATTTACTGCGTTGTTAACGGAGTATCGGTAAAAGGATAAAAACGCGATTGCACTCGTTATTTCTAAGTAACATGAGACGTATCAGGTCGGAAGGATCGAAAATGTTAAAGGATGCAGTGTTAGACAAATTGGACATTCGATTCTTCTGTCTCGAATTTTCTTTATCATTTCGTAGATACACCCGAGAAACGACGGCCGGTTTCAGTAAGAACAGCGATTTTTCACCGTGATCAATTCAGCCCGGACAAACAAATAAGGAATCTCGCGGAGCGAAACGAGTTCGGGAGAGGAGAAAAACCGTGAGGTATCGGGGACCAAAGGGAAAACTATCTTCCCCGGCTCCTCCTCCTCCTCCTCCTCTCCTTCTTTTCTGCTGTTCGCGGAAAAGTAAACGTCAGTACAAAAGCGCGTTGAGAAACGGGAGGGCGAGGAAGAAACGGACGAACAGGGGATCGTTCGATCCCTGAGAGGCGAGGGAAAAAGAACACGAGGAACGAGAATAAGAAGGGAAACGTTATCTTCTCCGCGGGAACGAGTAAACGTTGACCTTTCGATGGCACACTTTCTCATCGGCGACGGAGGTCTCTCGCGCGGACCTACGCTGTATCCTCTTCGACGCGTGGCACACATAGTTCAAGACTCGACCTATCGCGCCTCGCGATATTTTACGAGGAAACATCCGCGAAGAAAGTCTGCCTGGAATGCCGAGAGCTACCGCGCGATGTCCCTCGCTCTTGCGCAATCTCTTTCGTTCGTGTCAACAGTATTGTAAACCATACAAGCCGAGTCAATAAGTACCGATGACGACTCGTTCAACGATTGCATCGTGCGACGTAAAATATATTTTTAAAATATTACCAATGAGAAAAATCGTAATATTTGACAACGATTAGATATAGGAGATATGAAATGATTGTAGCCAGTGATTAATTAGATAAGCTTGAACGCTGTTCATCAGTACGAACAAAACCGATAACTCTCTGATTCTGGCGAGGTAATTAAAAACCGCGGCGGTTGAGTGGGACGGAAAATTAATTGGAAAGATGAAAACGATATCGCGCGGTGACACTCAATTTAATTACGAAGCTCGCTTTCTTAGCGTCGTTCGGTGCGACGATGCATCGCGTCAGTTTACCCGCTGAATAAACGAGCGGAACAATGATCGCCGCGATTTGTTCCACCGTCTCGTTGAAACAGAAACGACTTCTGTAGAGACAAATGGTCCGTTAATGGATCGACAGGAATGCCTTGAGGAAAATTTCAACAACTTTAGAAGAACTTTCGTTGGACTCTCGATAAATTCCAGATAAAATTCAGAGTCGAATATCGACGCGAGGCTTGAAAAAAGTTTTCGATAAAAGTGAGGAAGAGTGTTTGACTCGTTTGAAACGCAAATCGTAATAACTAATGATCCTCATGATTTTGTTAGAGCGAACTGTTATCCTTGAACTGCTGAGGTATCCCACATGCCACGCGAACTCAGTCAGTAGGTATTATACAAAATTATCATAATGGATCACGTCCACATAGACTGAAAAGACATACTTGATAGCCTAGAGAAGTAAATCCTCGGCTAGCAACTGGTTAGAACAATAGCCACCGCTTTCGGCATTTGTTACAATGGTAATTCTTCTACCTCGGTAACCTTTAAGCATTCATACCACCGTAGCAGCGTACAATTACCGTAGAGCAAAAACATTACTCACGAAAATGTGCGCAAAATCTATAATTTTTAATTATAAAACTCGTATTTTATCTTTGAAGAATTTCATAATGAACATGTACATGTACAAAAATAATGAAAATTTTTTTAGGGACTTTAGTTTGTTATGAGAGAGAAAGAAATTTTCGTAGAATTTTTCCCTGGTACTCGCGTGGCCTGATTTCGAGGTTTCCTCGTCGCAGCTTGTTGCCGCGTCCAAGGAAATTGCTTTTTCGTTAAAAGTGGCCGTTGGAAGAGACCGGAAACTAATTCGAGTCCCGATAAATGTTGCTCGCTACCATCCCCCCTTACCCGAGATTCATCAATTTCTATTTACTCGAGAGTTTCGGTTCTTCTCTCTGCCCTCTACCCACCGATCCGATCGGCGATCTTTAAACGAGAGAGACTTTCTAATTTAGAATTTTATTCCAACGTGATTCTACTCGAACGGGTTCCCGTTGTACCTCTATCGGGATTTAATATCTCTATGAAAGATCTAAGTGTTTTTACGTGATTGAGAAAATTGTTGATCGAAATATCGAGTTTCCATCGATGGGAGGAGAGAACATTTTTTAATACAGCATTATACCGACGCGAAATAATCGATTGATTCGAAAGGAAGAGGAAAGAAAAGTTTATTTCATTTTTCTCAACGACGTCCTTCATTTTCGCAATGCGACAGGCGCAACAGTGAAAGGGTTAAAAGGAACTCGGATGTAGACAGTGTATCAAGAAATCTGGCTGACTCTGAGTTCTCTTCGAAGTTCAATTTGGCACGTGGGCGAACTAAACTCATCAGTCCTTACCGAACTATCGAGCAAGTTTCAAGTTCTTGGAATTTCAGTCTCAGGTGAATATGAGACACGTTCTTCTTACACGTAAAGACTTTTAGCAGCGATGGGATCGAACATATATCCAAACAGATATAAAACGCAGAACATACTTATACGTTCATATATGACTCATGGACAAACAGCTGGCAAACGAAACTAAATAAGATCCAGTGTGTAAGAGAAGATGAAAATTCCATTATTTAGGAAAAATCTGACTAGCATCAGGACGCATTCGAAAATAACCCATGAATATCTAATAGCTGAACATTTCTCCTCCGGAATGTCAATCTTATAAGATTTCCCTAATTTATTCGATAGTCCCAAGTTTTCATTAGGAAGATCAAGATGTGAGATCAAACATGTTCATAGCATAAAAAATGCTGTATTCTTCAATCTATGAAATTCTTACAAACGAAAACTGTTCATAATAAATAAATAAATATACAATATTGTTTTCCTTATCATCAATTGATAATAGAAACGTCTTAAATTACGTTGATGGAGCTTTTACTCAGAAAATAAAATCTAAAGTGCTTGCACGCTCTTTTATAGATCAGGAAGCGAGTTTTAGATAAATTCGTACGTTGTCATAGACAGGGATTATTTAAATTGAGCAACCCGGTTGAAGCGATTACCACTGCGGTCCCGCTAATTGGACGATTCGCAGCGAAACGGTTCCGCAGCACGGAAAGATTGCGACTCGAAATTCCCCCGGCCTCGGCGAGATTTCGCCGCTAATAAACACCGCGAATCCTATCTACGTAATCCCGATAATTGGCAGAAATTTGACGTAGCCCCTCCTCTTCTCCAAGCCTCGTGACATTTTCGACGGGCTCGCGAGCGCTTTCAGAGTTGCGACATTCACGACGAGGTAGAAATTGTTTGGTTAACGTGAATAAATACATTCCCCGGAGGCATAAACGATTACCTAATTGCGCGGATCTCGCGAGTATTGATTAAAGCCGAGGAATATAAAATAATGAATATCTTGGCGAAAATCAATATTTTTTCCAAATCGATTATTTTAGGGGGATTCGGGACAATCCTGAATCGGCAAAGTGTCCCTGTACGGCGGGAGATAAATCGTAGGAAGGAAAGAATCGGTGCAGTGTGTAAACCGCGAATCACCCAAGGGAAGGGAAGTCTGAAGCGAGAGTCGAAGCCTCGTGTCTGGAGGGAACGTCGCACCGCGTCGCAACAAACAAGTGGAACGCGAGAGTCGGAGTTAGGCATTCTCCCCGTGGCCGGATATAAATCCGGGTACTCGATGTCACGAACGAGTCTCCACCGGGGGGGGGGGAAAAAACAGAAGCCGTGGCTGACCGGCTGGGTGAAAGTTGGGCAAAAGGGCCGGGGCTAGGATTTTTGGACACCCGCCAGGAAACTGGAACGGCCTGCAGGAGAAAGAGAACGCCGCAGTGGACATTCGGTCCGTTTCAAAGGACTCTGTGCAATGCGAAAAACTGCGGCGGCTACGTTGATCGTCCTTCCACCCAGGAATAGGAAACTAACACACGCTTTGAACGGGCTACGTTCAAAGAGAAATTTCAGTCCGGATCGACCGTCCTCCTTTTAGAAAACTAGTGAACACGCCGCCGGCTCTAAATTTTGAGTCTCGTTCGTTCGTAAGATTTTCTACGATTAAAAGCCGGATTTTGTATATAATTAGATTTGATGAATAAAGCGGATCGATGGACGTGGACTCGAATTCATTTTCCGTGTTCTCTTCTAATGAATACTTATGAAACGTTCTGTTACGTATACTTATCACCAAAGGCTTTTCATGGAAATATTTGGTCGTTAATTACGTTTGTTTTCCGGCGGTGAACGTTTGTGCTTCACGCACCACTTCGCCCTCCATGGCAAACGTATGCCCGAAACACTTGAACTCTCAAATTTCACCCGCAACTTACAACGACCAGGTAATATTGTACCGAGAAGAGTACTTGTTACGAACCACTTGGTTTTATTGAGTCTGCCGAGAATTTTGGAGGGTACTTTCGACTAAAATAACCTGTTTGCGTTTCGAGCGATACCATTGTATCATCGCGAAATGGAGTTCCCAGGTAAATACTAATAGCGACTGCAACGAATTATTTAGTTTTCAGCAAGTAGATTATGTTCTTCGCCTCTTCCATCAAGATTAAGTTAGACTAATACGATATTAATAGCTAAAGCTGGGTAAACTATCTTTGACTGCGCCATGAATTTTAATGATGTTAATTTAATGAACTCGAGCAAATATAATGTCAAACCCAAATTATGTAATATTACTTCAAATTCAAGATTAACGCGATTCGAATTTATTCCCAGAACTCTATAAACAGCATTTCAGTAATTGACTCGATTTTTTCTGCTCCCAGTTTTGTCGATAAAAATGCAAAAGGTAAATTGAAGGTAGACGACAAGTGAATCGTTTAACGTCGGGGTCGTTCGCTAATCGATTTCGTTAACACTCCATCGGTCTCAATCAGGACAAACCTCGACGCTCATTAAAATAAGTCGATCGAGCCACGGGCTCAAGTTCCGTTGGTAATTCGAAAGGGGAGAGAAGTAAGATCATAATCCCAGTTTCTACACGAACGGATCGATCTTCGACGATCCCGAACGACGCGCGTCCTGAAGTCGCAATTACCCTCGCTCAGAAGAAACTATTGACCCATTTATACCACACGTGCATTAAACCTTATATCAAAAATTAATAGAACGTTTCGTATAATGACTGATACAGTACTATCTCGATTACTTTTAATCGGAGTTCGATTCATATTCCGTTATTAGAAAATAGAGTAGCTTTTACCTGAATTACGTGGCGTTGAACATTTCATTGCACACGACGCGGCGTTCACTCAGCAAAATGCAAATAATAATCGATATGACGCCACTATTCTATGAATATTAACTCGGTAATTATAATGGGCATTAGCATAAATTTGTTTGGAATGGAGCTTGCAATGCGGATCCACTGATCCGTGCCACCATAGAGAACATTGTCCCGATCCTATAGCAATCATTTTATCTATCATTATCCCGGCTAACTACGAGATTTCGTGTTAATTAATCGAGATCATCGCGCGGTCATGAATACGAGAAAAAAAGCACAATAATATGGACACGCGTTCTAATTATAAATATGGCATTTAAAAAAGTAAATCTATCATCACTGACAATTTCATACCTTGGCCTACTACGATCTTTCCATGCTGTTTTTATACAGAAACTAGAGCAAACCACTTTTTCATTTCTCAACCAATAAAGGATCAAATGGAAATGATTAAGAATTGAGTAAACGTAATACGCTGAATAAATCGAAATGATTTCAGTTACGTGACCTTTACAGAATCAATTTTTCGTTTCAATAAAACAGGATCGAAGGGGAATTATAATTAAAAATCGAGCAACGATAATTCACTGAATAAATCGAAATGATTTCGGTAGCGCGATTTTTGCGGACTTTTCCGAGCGTGGAAATGCACGTTTAGATGGTCGCGGACCGTTTACATGTGTGCACGTGCATTTTGGTTGTGGCTTCGCATGCGGATCGATGCGATAAACGGAAAACCGAGTGATAAGACGAGCCGCACTGCGTCAACATCAATTATCTACTTCTGCTTGGATAAGAGATATCGTCCGGTGAAGTTGTACCGAACAATCGTCGAACACAGCGAGAACTCTGCGGTTAGTTCGGCTCAGCTGCACAAACAAATTTTCACGTTTTCTGTGCAACTTGTACCCACCCTCTGAACTCTACGTACATTGCTATTAGAACGCCTCTGATCGACAATCGAAAAAGACTGACGAAAAGAAAGAATCGACGAAGGATTTTATCACAGAAAATTCAATCATTCTTTGCTTCATTCATAAAAATTAATAGAGTAGGGCAGGCTGGAATTGATTTTCCGAAGAATCTTCGAGTGACGGATTATCGATACATAGTTAAATAATTATGAAACGGGAATATAGATATTCGAATCGACAAGGTGCCTCGAGGATATTTCAAATGTAATGTTTCCTCTCGCATATTGGAACGGTATATCCGTGGCCGCTGCTTTAATTGGAAACCTTCCAATTTGCGCACGGCAATGTGGAGGACAACTCGCGGAAAGCAATCTGTCTATAAAACGAATAAGAAATGGTTCGATTTTAGGGGAGATCGAAGATCCTAGTCAACGACTCGCTCCGCTCGATTTATTCTGACAAATAATTTCGAGAATAGAATCGACACCGTTTCTCCCTCCTCCGTAGTTGATTCAATTCGATTTCGACAAAAATATTTGAATTCAGAACGTTCGAATCCGATTTGAACTAAACAAAAACTAGTTTTATCTCTGTTTATTGTATAAAAGGATTTCCACGACGATTGCAGCGATCATTTTTATTCAGTTCTAATCTCGGTGTGTAGCAACTACCTCACCGCAGAATAGCAAAAAGCAAGCATTACAGCAGCATTCTGAAGCAATCGACGAGGGAACAGAAAAGCGATGAACATTTCATGCATTTATGACAAAATTCAATGTGGATAAAACGCTATAATATTAAAAGTGCGTATCATAATGTTCAAACGAAATTGCATCATTTTTTATCTGCTACCATAAACATTACTTTGCGTAAAAATCTGTATGCTCGTTACAAGTGCGAAACAGATTCGACTCGAGGCAATATCCACGCACGAGATTGCAACCGCTCTAATCACAAGTAGGAAATGCCTACGAGTTATCGCGTGTACCTCGAATTCTTATCTCTACGGTATATAAGCCTCCAAGGCGGCGATAATCTATCGCTAATCCTCGTAACGTAGCCACCCGAAATCCCACTCGCCGCAAACATACCTAGAAGAGATCACTGGAATCCAAATTCACCGTTTGCACCTTAAAACGGCGACGTCGGCGGCCTTATCAACGGCAATCTTGTCTCCGAGCGAAGCGGATACGTCTACGAGTTCTCTCCCGGGATTAGATTACGACGTAAGCGGCTTATTTATCGCGGCGGCAGCGTACGTACGCCTCCGTTCACATATTTTCAAATCTTATTGTCTACTAAAAAGTCTGGCAACTGATTATCACAAATCATTGAACGGCAATAATCGATCAGAACGTTTTTGTACCTTAAAAAAAGGATTTATGAACGGGTGTCTCGCGAATCGGCGGATTCTCATCGGTGAAAACGCGAGGACACGAATGCAGCGTCGAAGGTGACTCGTGGGATTTCGGTTTTTCGGTGACGAATTCCTGGTGTGAAATCGAATGCCGTGTCGCGTCGCATTCCACGAACCAGTGTTTTGGAATGCAGTCGCTGTGAACAATGTTCTTTGGAAAGACGATCTTTGGATTTTAGATTACGCAACCAGTGGAACGAGAGATCGGATCGAACGAGTCCCACCTGTGAGGTCAATAAATAGGGGATCGGTGAGGGGAATTAATTATGCAGAACGGGGAATCGGAGATGAGCATATTTGCGTCTAGGATTAAGAATCAAAATTACTGAAGCTCATTTGGGATATTATATCATCCTGTGTTAATTAAAACAGGTGAAACTACTGACATAGACGATATGATAATAATTTAAGGTGCTAAAGAAATCACCGTTCGAGACCTGAATCTAAAAGTTTGATAACGTCGTGAACGTTCAAAGCGATTAAAGAAAAATGAGGGCATGAAAGAATGCATAAATAATACGTGTACAATCAGACACTACGTGACGTTAGAAAACCTAACATTCTTTTATAATTAACAGAAGAAGAACACCGTTGAAAAGTAGTTAATGTTATAACGGAAATGATTTTTTTATACTCATTAGCGTTACAATACTTTTATAGTAATATGATATACTAACATTCAAGATAATAAAATTGAATTATTATTTAAATCTCAGTACGTCTGAACAAGTCGAAAGCCAAAAGAATATTCTTTTAGAAATATATATCTTGAACGACTCAACAATTTTATTATTGTCAGCACGTATGTGTTAGAACAAAGAAACCTGTGTACTCCACTGTCAGAATATTAAAAACAGAACTCGTGCGAAAAGATAATACCTTCCCAGTTCTACAAAAAGAGACACGAGATTGATTTCACATTGTAAGAGAAATAACAGCGACTTCTTCGCTATCGTATCTCTTTTAGTCCAAGAATTCTCTACACGGTGAAGTAAACGTTTATCGAGCACTATAATTAGCCAGGATAATTGAATTCGCGATAAAGCAGCGAGAATCTCGTCAAACAGTTTTCTATTGAGCAATGAAAGCATCGAGCGCGAAGAGGTGTACAAGTAGGATTAATTAATTCGCGATATCTCCATCTGGCAAAGAGAAACGTATGCAAACTAAGCTGTCGCAACGTGTGCATCTCGTATAGATCAGAGGAAGAAAGTGGGTATGACGGGGACCCGTGTGGACGCGGACGTCTCGCAGATTAAACGCGCCGCGTCGTTGCGGTCCGTCCATCGAATAATCGAGCCCGATAGACCGTTTACAGACGACTTAATGGAACGTCAATTGAAAACGGAGAAACCGGGAAACGAGATCTCAACGATCGGATAAAAACGTCCCGTGAAACGGTTGCCTAAACGCTTTTCCGTTCTCGCTTTCAGCCGAGTTTCTTTCCTGCCTCGCCCCGCGCACGCTTTTGCATTATAAACACCGCGCGCACGCGAGTCAGCTCGCAGGGAACCGACGAATTAAAATTCTGACACCGTCCGCACGCTCGTCAGCTGATTCTTTAATATTACGCGGTTATGATACGAATGAACGGAACGAGAAGAATTTTTACGCCACCAATTGTGCACAGAATTTGCTAAGCTTTTCGTATTAGAAAATATGAGAACTGTATTACGATTCACGTGTAGCTGTACGACTCTTTGAATCAAGAAACCAACTTCTTACAGGGCCTCAAGTTTATTGCATAAATGTAAATTTTTTTTGCGCTCTCTATGGTACCACGCTGTGTCCTAATTACGATGAATTTTCATGCATCGTTCGAAACCTGTTCGACGAACTTGACGACTTTAACCAGTCTAGCAAACTCGGTAGGCTGCTTGCCTCATCCTTTTATAGCCAACCTTTTAACATGGAGATCGAGCGATTCGATTAGGAGAGACCAGATTTCTTTTGCAAATCAATTCCGAAATGTTTATAAAACGTGTTTAACTAGATACGGCGTTTGTCGTTGACGCGACGGAGAACGTGATTAATTAACAGATGAAACGGATTTAATTAGGTAAAGGATAATAGTAGGAGCATTGTGGGACTTGTAATTATACAGTAAGAAAGCGCGATGTGAATGGATTGTTATGTGAGAATTCTACGCTTTATTAATCAATTTCAAGGAGAGAAGCCGATTGAGAAAGTCAAAAATGAAAATGTAAACCATCAGACCACTTAAATGTCCCACTTGTACGAATTGCTTTCACTAATACTTCGTTATTCTTATTTCATAGGAAACTGATTAAACTAGTTTAAAACGTATGACCGTTTCTTTTAATTGAACTCGTTGTTTTATACGAAATTCTACAGTATTCAAACGGACGCGCAAAAAGGTGAACAGGAAAATTGTTTCGTTGAAATGAGCGACTGTTTAAGGTCGCAGTTTCACGCGAAAATAAATTACGACTGCTTAAAACTGGCGCAAGAAAGCTTTATTGCTCGCTCCTATTTTTGTCAAGTTAAAATGTTTGACCACGGCGAAACGACAAAACAGAAAGACCTAATAGCGAATCGCCATGAATTTTCCGTGACAGTTCAACTGGTCCCGTCAAACTCACATGGATACGCATATTTATCGACGAGAACGTTCAAACATTGAAATTGTTTTTCTACAAACGATCCTTTCGATTAAAATTAATCTTGTAACAAAATTCAATGATCACTTACATGTTACTAACGGATGAATGCCGCCCGGCGATGATTCAAACTTCCATAAGCGGTACATAACCTAACCCACGCTGTTCAGTAGAAACGCAGTTTCCCCGAGGAAATAACTTGTTGGCCTGAAGTTTTGGTCGAGGTCACTCACAAAACACGCGTTCTCACCAAAGATCGGCGCACGAAACTACTTTTTATTCGATCTGCGAAACAAAGGAACCGCGAGAACAGGTATGAAACCACGAGGGAACCGGCGCGGCCGCATACTCTGCGACGAGCAGGCGTTAACTGAATGCGTAGAGCGGAGAACGTTCACCATGCCCAGGCGAACTACACCTGCGAGACTGGCTCTCGCGAGGAACCGAAGTAGGAGTCAGAGAAGGAGAATCGAAAGAGAGAGAGAGAGAGAGACTGAGACGCGTTGCCCCGTTGCCCTTTACGTGGCGTACTTATATGTATGTTTAACGTGATAAACAGTTGCACGCGAACAGCTGCTTGGACAACGTAAACAAATTTCAGGTTTCAAGGAAAAAAAAGTAGATTAGAGGATGTAGAACAAACCGTAAATCAAATAATAATTTTAATCAATTGTAACAGCCTGATAAAACTATTGAATTAATAATAAAACAGGTTTCACGTATTTTTGTATTCATTAATTATTTATGATTCTAAAACATGTTCAAAATACGAAAATAACATGGGTCGTACATAAATGAGTACATCTTTAATTCAATTGAACACGATTTCAGTTTGGTTTCTAATTCGGATTTGACTAATTAAGAATTAAAACTATATAATTAGATTAATTTTCGAATTAACGATTGAATTTTAATTCTCAATTAGGAATACTATANTACAATAAATACCTGATTGATACAGTAATTGATATAAAAACAGGGTCAGAGACAAGCAATTAAATTTTGAATTAAATTGTTCCGAAAACGCATAAAATTTGCAGTCTAATAATAATACTGCTAAAAATTGAACATGTAAATGAGAATTAAACAAATATAATGAAGTGAAATTGATATGCACTCATTTACGTGGCGATGAGCTAACAATGAACAAATTACAATATTTTCGAGGTCAGGCTGCTGATAAACTGAGAAGAATTCTAAATACAAAGAAGAAATGTTCTGCTCGAAAATGTAAGTTATAGTAGAACGCCGGAAGATAAAGTCGTCTGAATATGTAACACGTTTTATGAATTATTAATGTTCGGGAAACATTCGGCTCGGCTATTGGAAGATACGCAGTTCATTCAAACGCCGCGAAGAGATAACGACGACTATTCTTGTCCCCATTTTGTATCAGGTACCAACAATCTAATTAAACAGTTAATTAATGCCTCCACTGTTTACTTTCATTCGATCCATTATTCATTCCCAGCTAACTAACTGCCACTTCCCTGTTTATTCAAATGTTTTTACTCCTCGAATACTTAAAATATTCTATCCTAGAACGCACTGGACATTTGAATAAACTCGAAAATAAACAGGATCAAATCGGACGAAAGTAAAACGAATAATTCCCTCTGGTTTTATAACTCTCTCTGTCCCTCTCCCGCGATAGGCGCCAAGACAAACTCGTTCAGGCTCGGTTCAGCTATGAAAATAATATGAAAAGTATCGTCCGAAGCGCGGCTACGATGTATGCAAAACCTGTTCTACCGGGAGAAATGCGGCACGTTCTCGAATGGCCTTCGCATGAAAGTCGAAGACCTTCCCGCGTTCCGACGGTCGTTCGATCTTCACGGAAAACAGAAAGGCACCAGGAATAATACAAATACTACAGACAGAGATCAGTCTTTCCTGTTTCAATGACTTTTTAACGCTGCAACCGTCGAACCGGTCAACATGATTGAATAGAGAAATGCATTTATAAAACACAAATGCTATAACCCCAGTGTTAATATGTTGTTAGAGTCTTATTTTTAAAATTAAACCATTGCTACGTAAGTTCCACCTGTTGAGGGAGGAGAGTCTGCAGGTATAAATGTAGAGACAGATCGTCGATCTCCATTATTTCAATGGTCTTTTAACACTGGAACCATCGAACCAGTCAAAATCACTGAGTGAAGGAATGTATTTATTAAAAAGAAAATGCTGTAGTCCAAGTGTTAATATATTATTGTCTGCATAAAATTGAGGAATCTATTCTTAGAATTAAACCGTGAACCATTGGTACATAAGTTCCACCTGTTGAGGGTGGAGAGCCTGTAGGTAATTTATCTTAGGAAGAACCAGTCTCGAGGAAACCAACTTGCTACGACAAACTTTGATGAAGAATAAGAAGGGGAGGAGAAGGAATAAGAAATAATAACTATTCGTTTCCTGACGTGTACAATGTTGGATGAATAAAAACAATTGTTCTGGTTTTTACAAACGACCCGTCTCCGGGAATGGAACCTCACTTTTTCCCCTCCGTTTCTGATTAATTGACTACGGTCTGGCAGCTGAATGGAATTAAGTTTAATAGTTTCGCGAGTCTTGCTTACGTAATTCATTTCCCGTTGATGGGTAATTAAAAGTATATATATATATAT
>NW_017158043.1:1199632-1306867 GCF_001652005.2 Ceratina calcarata
GTGTGTGTGTGTGTGTGTGCGTGGTTTAGATTCTTCGTGAATTTTTGATGTAGACGAATGGAGTTGGTAATGAATAATGCATAGCAGGCAGTGATTTTATCATTCGCAATCGAGATAATATCTCTTGGTTAAAGAGTCATTTCGTCGGAATATTGTCGAATTAAAATTTTATTACGCATTAACCGAAGGATCGGATTCATAATGCGAACGGAACGTTGTAACGGTAACGCAAAAATTATTGTGAGACCTACAAATTTCGATCGCAATTCCCATAAAATGATTAAAGCGCACAATAAAAGCAGATTTCTAGTTATAAAATCTAAAAAAATTTTTCTAGTTAAAAAATCTAAAATATAAAAAAATGAGGAAATTCAATGATAAATTAATAACATTGACGGGAAAATTCGATTTTAAACAGCGGGAAAAGAATATCGGAGGCTGGGGCTTAAACACGGGCGAGGAAAATGTGAAAACTGTCAAACGAATAGTAGCAGGGAAATAGGAACACGGAAATCGGTGACTGGTAGCCGTGTACGCTGCAAAACAATTCTCTGTTTCATTACCCCGGCCCGCCCGGTGGTATCGCTGTGTTCGAACAAATTGCTGACTTCCATACGGTTTTCGAATCGCGGATATACCGTAAATACCGGTCCAACTACGGAAAATTCGTCGACCAAATTTCACAGAGGCCAACGATCGTAAGTTACCAAAAGAATCGACGATCTTTTTCATTCGAACACAAATAATGCCGGCATCGATTTTTTCGAAATTAAAACAGAAGAACGACGGATGAAGAGCGAACAAAGGAATATTTTTTTTACTTATAATATTCGTGGAATTTAAAACAATTTTACAAAGGAACGACAACGTTGAACGTTAATCGGGATTGGAACCGTGCAACGGAAAGTCGGACCGTTTCGAGGTTTAAGTTTCCGATTGGAAGGGTAAGTCGATCGAGAAGTCCTTCCCAGATTAAACTCTCTCGAATCGGGCAAATGAGACGAAGATCATAGTCCGTTCGAGCCATCGATGCTCCACAAGTACACCCTTAATTCTGATTAAACGTAATCTCCGAAGGAAGAGTAGCGCGCTTTCTATCGTCCGACCGAATCGGCCCGGAAAGAAAACTTTTTGAAATTCGCTCCGCCGGAACCTGTCGAGATCGGACGGTCGGACATCGATTACGTTGCCTCGACAGTTCCAATAGCATTTATTTGTGGACCGGTTTCATTATTTCGTATTTGAGTATGCAAATAAAAATGGTTAAATTTTTCCCTAATGAACGTAACACGGGACAGAATTACACCATCCAATGTAAAACAGTTGCTGATAAAATAAAGCTTTATAAACACGTCGCAGTCGCAGGTATAATAAAAGAAGCCTTGGAGAGCGCAATCACGGTTATAATTTCGTGTTATCGAACGGGCACGCCGGGTATAAAGTCTTAAGTAAACGAATCTGATTTTACGTGAACGTGGACCTTGGAAAAAACTGAGATACCGAGCCTCTTTCGTAGATTCCATTGAATCGGAATGATAAAAGCGTGGCTCGAGCGAATGTAAAAACGATTAATTACAGTTTGAAAAAACAATTACCCTGCGTTGAGAAGCGTCTAATCAGATGTGCATCGGTGACTAATGATCGTTAGAAGGCTGACCATTCAACGCGGTGAACCTCGTTTCGCAACGTACATCCCGGACGATATGTAAATAGGTTCCCTCACTGTTGCTGGAGGATTACTAAATGCTAGTGATGTTAACGAGACGGCTAACAGGATTTCAAAGAAACAACGTCACACTCTTTAACCAGTGTTACGTCCACATATAAATAATTGATTAACCACGGGCAACGAGATCTTTCACGACTCGACGCCAGAGATAATTGCCGTATCCGCGAAGTAAAAAAAGCATCGGCAAGATATATACAATTGTTTTACAGTCGTGATAACGACAAATTGAAAATTCTGGTAGATTTAAAAGAAGATGTGTTTGTTTTTGGAGAATGGGCAATGAAAAACCACGGGCAAACTCTTTGAACGGAAAACAAGAAACTCGATAACTCGATATCTCGTTTCGAGCAGGCGAATTTCATAATTAATTGCACCTCTCGTGTCCGGACCTCCAATTTCCTCGCCTCTTCCGTCCATGTAATTAATAAATCATTAAAGAGCAGCTGGAAGGACGATCCTTTGTAAATTCGTTAGGAAAGAAACAGGCTTCCTTAAAAAGAGGGAATAAAAAAAAAACGGAAGGAAGAGAGAAAATGAATCGCCTCGTCCTCCTGTTTCACGATTCGTTACAACACGCCCGTTTATTTAATCGTCGTTTAAGATTCCTGCATTCTTTTTCGCGCCTCGCTGAACTTTGCACAATTACCGCCGGACGCGTTTCTCCTTTTCACCTCGGCTTTTCCCGTTTCCTTCGTTTTATTTCGCCAGCCAAAGATTGCGCCGCGTTCCTCCGAACGAAAATCTTAGGCTGGCTTCTTCGGATTCTTAAAGCGATACGGCCACGGTTAACGCGTTTAGCGAAAGTACTGATTGTGAACTCCGTCAGGTAAATGAAATAAAATGATCTCAGCTGTTCTATTATGAAATAGCAGATATAATGGTGCAAATGAAGAACTAGTGACTACATCGTTTAACATTGTATGAACTGCAAACCGGGGCGACTAGATGACGGAAGCATACTCCAATATTACAAAAGTGAAATTAATTTAGAATAATTGAAACACGGGTTACAGGAACGCGAATACACCGATACATCAAAATTGTTCAGTGCCGTGCATTAGTTACGATATTTCCCAAATAGGTTTATGAAGTTCTGTCAACGATTTCAAGCGTTGTCGCTGCGGAATCAATAAAACTAAAAAAGCGCACGGGAGACACGTCAAAAATGAAATTCTGTTTTTTTCCCGGGCAAACGTGTTTCACGTTCGACGTAACGGAAAATGGACATCGAATCGCAGGCGCCGTGAAAATTGTTTAAATAAATAATCGGGTAACGCTCGTCGGGTCGCGAGCAACGTTGACACAAAATCGGATTCGTCACGGAACGTCGGTTCTATCGATATCGGCACTGTCGATATACACCGACGCTCAAAAGCTCAGACCTGCCATATTTTTTTTTATGTATACATTTTTTAGATTGACCGTCGCAAATGTTTTATTTCGCATAAAATTCCGTAGTACGCGATAGATGGACGGCGGGACGGAGCGAGATGGACGATCTTCCACTCCGGAAACAGAACGTTACGTATCTACATATGCGCCGGACTGACGCGAGGAAGCGTCCACGTACTTTTGGACGTCAGTGTATGCGGCGAGCTCGTGTCGATGAACTTACGTGTGTACTATGAAAATATCGGCCAGGGTATCGGACGCGGTGGATGTCAACGAGCAAAGTGGTGGAAGCCAGAGGCGTCATCTTCCAAGATTTATCGCCCCCTTTCCTTCATCCGTTTTGTACGCACCGCCGAGCGACGGTCGAGAGCAGGTTTTACCTGCTCCGGCTTCACAGAGCCTCTTAAATCATTGTCATAATTGAGGGGGTTGGAAGAACAATGGAAGACGGATGGCTGGTGAATAAGCGTTCGTTTCGGGAACAAAAGGCCGCGCCGAGGATAAGAACGAAGATGCACGAGGTCTTATCGAGGCACTCGCTCCGGACCGGGTCAATTCGATCGACCTCTCCTTCGTTTCGCGATTCAGTAATAATTGTTTGATGACACCATTAATTAGCCGAAATTTTCTTTTCTTTCCAGCGGTAGAATAAAAATTGATTTCGATATGAAATATTGTTACGGTATAAAAATGCTTTCAAAGGATAAAGGCTCACTGACGAACCATGCAATTTAATTGATCCAGTGAATCAATAGCGATTTGATCGATTGCTCTTCATGGAAAAGCGATGAAAACGTAATGGAAATATTCACTCCCTCTCGAATCGATTCTTTCAGATTTTTATTCGCCGCGGAAGAAATTCAATAGCAAAGATTGATCGTGTTTTCGTTACGGATATTTAAGATGTAATGTATGAAAGAACAGTGTCAAATATTGCTGATCGCTAGCTGGCCTGTCAGATTTTTGAATGAATGGGGAACGGAGGTCCACGAGGAAAAGATTTTGCAATCTTCCCTAAAGATAAGCACAGGTTTTCTTTGAGCACGGCATATAAAACGCTGATATCACAGCTCGATAGTCATTCAGAATGGAAATCGCCTTACGGGATTGCGTTTCCATTTTTATGTTTGTCAAACTGTACACGATATATGCGTACCAGCGATGCAAATCGGAAACGAGTCGTAAATTCTTTACCAACAATATACCTACGCCGGTTTTATTCTCTTTTGTAGAGAGATCGTAGGAAACGCAATGTTGTAAATGCATTTCTCTTGCCGACACGTTTTCTGCTACATTTTTCATGAGTCCGCAAACCCTTCTGCTTCTACTATTTGATGGATAAAATGGGACACGATTTAATCTAATTTCCTTCGAACAATTCTTACTTTCGAGTACATACAATCTTTATATACTGCGACGACCAAAATTTTTATGTAAGACAGAGTGACAACGAGGTGCATTTGCAATGAAAAGCTGGGGATACGTATGAACACGTCAAGTCTAAAGTCTATTTGTTATTAGATTTTCAGTCGCTCGATGAACGAATGAAGGAAATATTATATTTGTAGCGAGAGGCGAACATAAAAAATGACGATTTTGAAGTGTTTCACGGCGGCCGTGACGGCAGCAGTGGAGCGAAATTAAGTTTGTAGGTCGATCGATCGCCCGGAAGAGGAACGACATTCCACCGGATGCTCTTGGCCCATTTCGCGCGCATTTGTTCCACGAGGTCCCCGGCTTGGTTCTCACCGAATTGCGTTCTAAATAATGCATCATTCGTCGGAACATTTGGCCGGCATGAAATATCGCGGGCATAAAGGTGATGTAAGAGCCTAGGGCTCGTTCGATCGCTGCTTTCAGGACACCGCGCGCACCGGCGCGAGCAGGCTGAAGAAAAATGAAATTCAGATGCCCCCGTTCGCCATCTGGCAAATATACTTCACTCGATAGAACCTATGCGAATTGATGACCATGACTCCGGGCGCATTTGTCAAGATTTTTATAATAATGTTATACGCGCTCTTCGTTTTCGTCTCATTGTTTCAGACTCTGAACCGGATAGATTACCGGGGAAATTCCCACTCTATTAATTGAAGGATACAAGATCGAACTTTAAGTTGTAATGATAACCGACATTAATTCGCTAATGTACACATTAGATGTTTTATAAAAGAGAAAAACTAACTTCTTGATTCGAGTCTGAATTACGACGGAGAAAGGGTTGATTGAAATACAGTAGGTTGACCGATCGTATCGAGGGCATTGTTCGGGAATATTTCAGTCGACTCATTCATTTTTCATTTCGCTTCGTCCAGGAAAACTAACAATCCGACCCGCTTTTTTAATCTACATGTCAGCCGCACGCCGTGAAACGGACGAAGAAAATGAAAGGAAATAGAGTGGAGGGGGGAAAAAAGCATATGAATTTCGCGCGCCGAGGGAAGTGCATTATTTAGATGCAATTTTTTCGAGTATCACTGACGCGCGAATAACGGTGGGGGCTCGCCGAGCTCGGCTGAGAAGATTAATGTTTTCGATCCGGCATCCGTGCGCGAACTTTCAATCCTCTCCTTTCGCATTCTCGCCAGTTTCATACAAAGTCCGCGAATAACGCGAACAAACCACCACCATAGCTTGCCCGTTCCTGGACATCTCACTCCGCCACGGTTCGCGGGCTACCGTGAAAGGTCTACGGGCTCTCCTTTATGTATCCGTTCTTCAAACGAACGTGAACAATTTTATTCAACGAAATTTCAATTGATACCGCGCGTTCGTATCCTTTAAACGATGATCAGTAAATTCATATCAGGAATTTATTCGTCTAACTTATTATTATATCAATTATCCGTCGTATAGTTTTTCCCGTTGGACTTCGAGTCACTACATGAAAGTACAGAAAGTATTTCTTCTCCGAGGCATATTTCCTGCGCTCGAGAAGAAACAGAGCTGCGTTTCAGTTGTTAATAAAAATATTTTTGGTTTTAGAAATTAATGTACACTCTGAGATATGTGCGAAAATTCCAACCAATTTTGTTGTGAATACCTCAATTATTTATTAATAGTGAGATTATGTGAACCATTGCGTCACGAGACATCCGATTGAATTCAAATCATTGAATTTTCGAAGTTCAACAATTTTACTTTATACTTGAAGCTTGAACCAGCTTGAAATAATGCAAATGTTGAACCTCCACAGCCTTAAATTCTCTCGGTTCTTTAAGCTCCGGTTTCTTTAAGCATTCGAATGTCCTACTTGTGCCTGACCTGACCCGCTGAAGCTTCCATCAAAGTTGAATAAGACGGACTACCCGATGCCCTTACCGCGTAAATCATTCCGTCTTCGGGCGACACGGATATCAGAGGCGAGTCGAAACGTCTCCAAGAACTTAATTGCGTCCCCTCGTACATTTACTTGCCCCCTTTCTTCGTACACGGCCCTTCGAATTAAACGCTCTCCCAGCCCGAGCCCATTAATGTCCGTAGCTTAATTAAACGGCACGATTAATTGCCGTTCGGTCATTCAGTCCGATAAATCTACTTACCTGCGAGGTTTACTTTCGATTCGACATCCCTCAGCCGAGGAAATCCCGAGATTCTCGTGTTATTAATAAATCGCGATCTACCATCGGTGACAGGTTTACGTAACGGCAAATGTGCCTAACGAACGATACGTAATCGAGTAAAAGCCGAGAATAATAATTAGCGAGATTTAATTGTTAATCGCGGGTAATTAACCGAACGATTCCCTCGTATTTAACATTAGCTCTACCGCGGGGGACGGGGAGTGGGTCAAAATGACTTGCTTGGCATTTATCATAATCATTATTCGTTTTCAGTCAATTTTCTTTTCTAAAATATAACAGTTTTCTCTCTTTCGTGTTTCTTATGTAAAATTTTATGTTCGATTACATAATTACATTCGATCTCGCGAAAAAAATGGCATGATGACTCACGACGATATGATTCGAATGGGTCCAAAGAGCTCCTAGATGATCAAACCAAACCCTGTCTACCTTCCGATTAAAACGTTCTTCTCCGATGAGCCACCGACGCTTTTTACCGTTCGCAAAGAATAACAGGTCGTTGGAAAGTATTTCCATTTGAAGAATTTCCAACAAATCGTTCGCAAAGTGAATTGTCACCGTTAAAAGAAACGTCCATTTGACGGGAGCCCAATGAATAAGACGTCGCGCTCGATCTAACGACTGGGAGATAGGAAGAGGGAGGTAAAAAAGCGGCGGCGCAGCGGGGGCGATAAAAGGGCCTCGGAACTCATCAGTCATGTCGCATCACGTTTATGGGCCATCGGGGGGAGCGCGGCCCATCTTTTTTCTTGATGCTTGATAATATTTCAACGCTCCACCCCGGGAAAGGGCGGAAGTCCGGCCCGGAAGATATTGCCAGACTCGTCGATCACCAATCTACGGATATCTTCCGACGAATTGCTATCCCGAGATTAATCGTCGATCGACGCGATCGTAAATCGTTTCTCGAACCATCAGAGTATTCGTAAATGGCGATTGCAAGGATTTCATTTTAAAACGATTCGAAGCGAACGAGACGTACAACGTTCCGTCGTAATGCATTATAATTTGTTTCCATCAGAAATTATGGTTTTATGTGTAAAAGCGACGGTTTAAATTTGAAACACATCGAGTAGAGTGCGTCAATTATTACCGAAGCGTAGTCGAACCACTTTGAACGTAATCGAGAAAGGGTAACGATATTTAATCGGGTACGGGCGGCGAATACAAATTGTCGATTTCTCGGCGAGAAGCTAGGAAGTGTCTTCCGTAACGACAAATAATGGTCCGCGATCGATCATGTCCCGGGTTTTATAGAGGTCTTAAGCGCGTACGTTCGAGCCAGACGATACGGGAAGTCTAATGAACTCGACGCGAGCCTCCACGTCCACCCCCGACTCTTCGAGGTTCCTACAAAAATAACTTCGCCCCATCATGCAGATTTATGAAACGAAACTTTTTCTAATGTGGAAACTCCCTGCCGGGCTAATCGACAAAAAACGGTATTAAATCACTGACCGATCTTTCCGACGATTTTCAACACCGAACGATGGCCACGTTTGTGGGAAAGATACGTCTTTCTACGCGTGGGAGTGCATTTAAGGAATTACTTGGATCAATTAAATCGTTTCGATGTAGGTCCGGTCGTGGAGAAAGCAGAACACGATTTGCAGTTTCAAAACGCTATCCCTCCCAAGTAGTATGACCAAGCGTTTGGCGCGGCGCGATGGAACTTCTCAGGAATCACAAACTTCGAAACTAAACGTGTAATTGCTGTAACAGTGAATCCCGACGTGAATATCTTGATTTGGACGGAACTATGCACCAAGAAGACCGAAGCAATGACAAAGCGAATACGTTTTCGTGGATCTCGTCTGATTCGCAAATTCACGGAGAAACGAACGCGGAATTTGGTGATCACCGTGGATTTTTATATAAGAAAATGAACTAGGTTCTGGTTTCCAGATATAAATGGTAACTTC
This sequence comes from Ceratina calcarata, assembly GCF_001652005.2. Taxonomy (NCBI): domain Eukaryota; kingdom Metazoa; phylum Arthropoda; class Insecta; order Hymenoptera; family Apidae; genus Ceratina; species Ceratina calcarata. The sequence continues at coordinate 1,208,260 of NW_017158043.1, forward strand.
GCGTTTTACGTTCAAGCGATACTTTCTTTCCAGCATTATTAAGCGGCGGCCACTTATATTCGTCGGGCCATTATAGTTCTCCGGAGGCAAATAACCGCAGAGCTTACCCCGGTGGTATCGCTCGCTTTCATAAATCGAGCCACGGGATTCTACCCAGCTTCTTAAACAAAGGGTGAACGAATGTTGCGAGCGCTGGTTAAGAACGGCCGCGAAGGGAGACGAAGGGCTTGATAATGAGCCCAAGGAGATGTACGAAGGCATCGTGGAACAAATCCGCAATTACGAATGAATGACGAAGTGCTCGGAGATATCAGCAATTCTTTAGGAATCATTGTGAGATATGAAGTTTAATTTATTCTGCCTCTTTCTTAATTAAAGAAATATCGCGAAAGAATAAAACGGTTTCGATGAAAAGATCGAGGAAACAAAATAATTTCGTATTAAATGTTTGACGTTTTAAAGACTCACAGTTTTGTAGCCGAAAACTCCGACAGGCCTTTTCGACGATGCTCGCCGGGTCTGTAAAAAAAAAAGAGGGGAGACTGATTAGCCGAAACAAACACCGGAGATTTTATCGAAATTATTTCGCCCACGCTACGGCAAACAAGTTTCTTCCCGTGCCGCTCGGTATTAAAAATTCAAAGGTGCGTTCGGAATGGACAGGCAGACACGACAAGAAGGAGAGAGAGAAATCGAAGTTCCGACTCGGTTGCAGAGGAAAGAGCACCCCTGACCTTCGAGCACCTCCAGAGACGATCGTCTCTACCCTCTTACGTCCCCGGGGATTCTCTGCCTTTCCCTCTCGACAAGAAGTTTCATTCGTCTGCCACGCTTTCAGCCGTTCTCCCTTCGGAACCGGTAAAGAAATGTATTATATCGACCCCGAGGAAATAGTGTCGGAAACACCGAACCCTTCCGTGAGCGTACCTTGTGCGTTGCGTGATACCGGGATAAACGAAAAAGGACACTTTCCTATTTAATCGCCTTTAAAATTTAAGTCGACCAGCGACCGAAGCAACGAAGTTCGATACGTGATGCACGTCCTTCTTCGATTACATTTAAAATGGTTCATTTATTTACATTTATAGGAACTCAAAGAGAAAGAATGCGAAATATAAAATATATATATATACTTTAGATTTTGAAGGCATCAAATTTTCTGGATTATTGCACGAATCACTGTTCTGTCCCATCTAAGGCATGTATAATCGACTATACGTCAAAATTTAATTTTAATTGACATACTAAGGTAAAAATAGTTTTTCGAGACGCATAAATGTGTGCGAGCAGCGTTCGATAACGGGTGAATGAAGAGCAAAACTGAAAGCTGCCTGGAACTAACGAGAACCAACGACTATCGACAGCTGTCAACAATACCTAGAGCATTGACTAGGCATACGAGTAGATTTACCCCCAATGTATTTTCTGTCTTCTGTCTTCCGGGGCTCTAACGTCCCATTACGATTTCCGTGTCATTTACAATACTATTAATAAATTATGGACAGCAATTCTAGCACTCAATACAGTAGACAATCCGATAACGTATTCGAAAATTTGCTAAATTCTGATTAATAGATGAATATAAACAAATCTAGGTATTTTTACTTTACGATCCTTAACCAAATTTCCAATTCATGAGGTCGAGAGTTACCGTCTCCTACTTTCAATAATTAACTTTTCGACAGATGGAAATGAAGTTCTTTTGAAATTCCTACGTATATTTAAATCATTAAAAGAGATCTACGTTTGATGAATATTTATTTAAGTTAATATATTTGAAGCGCAGGTATTATACTAAATTTTATGTACAATCGACTAATAAAGTCTTCAATTGCGTTTCAATAAATCTTAAATACACGTTAGTTTAATTATGACCGAATCTGTACAGATAAATTTTGCTTTGCAACATCCGAGGAATACTACGGGATGAAAAATAGGTATCCGTAAATTAACTAATTTCAAGCTACATTCGTAAATTCTCTCAATCTCCCATAACAAACATCGCGGACCGAGCTGACAGACTCCACGGTATGTATCGAATGAAATATTATGTTTGTTCCAAAGTGCGAGTCATTCCTGATCGTGAATACGCTGAAACAGTTTCATAATTCCTCGTAATACATAAATCTTGTTTCACCGGCCCGTCATATTTTATACCGCGCCACTGTAATTCATCACATTTTCATATTTTTCCAAAACCCGCAGCAAAGTTCCCCATTTAAACGTTCTAAGCGTCTCGCGATAAATATGTGAACAACAATATTACGCGTCTACGTATCATAGTTTCAACCATATCCCCTTTCGACCATATCCCCTTTAGACCATATCCCTACTTCGCAATCTTTTGAGTTTATCAAAAAATTAATAAATAGGAAGTGGATTTCCTAAACGATAAAATTTAATTATCCTGTTAGCCTTGCGCCATGTGAACAATGACGCATGTTTCAACTTCGTTTGCAGTTCTTATCCTGTCGATAAGAAATACAACTATAATTAATTTTACATTTCTGACGCGTGATCCTATTTTTTAATATGCCATCCTTTTCTCTTTTCGATGTATTCGAGGCAATCGACCGCCTCTTCTATTCATCGAATATATAATGTTCAATTGAAACGACATACATGGACGAATTTCCAGACCCGGTAATGGCCACGAGAGCAAATGGTTCCATCGCAGCTGGAATTAACGTTACGTTACAATTAATATCTAGTCAACGAAGCGTTCGCGTGCTTTTCCGCTTTTAATCGGACGACGCCGGAAGAACGGCAACGGCCGACTATCAATCGCGATGCACTCGTGCCCATTTTCATGACATCTTTCTCTGTACGAACGACGACAGTATGCAGCTCTTTACGAATTTTTATCGCCGCGCCAGAATTTTATTCAATTATAAAATTGTTTCATTTTGCATGTATAAAGAGTTCCAGAATGCATGATTGTCCTCTTTAGGAAAGAGAATGAAATTCTAAATAAAACGTTTGCTTTCCACTTTTTTCTGCAATTTCTATTAACAAAGTTATTAACGAAGAAAGAGGGCCGACGGTGGCTGTCCGTATTTACACCGCGACGATATTTTTAATATCGCCAATTTGAATATCGAAAGATCGGCTGAAACGCACACAGGCAATTTCGAAAATGCATTCGACATCTTCATCCTCGGTTCTCCACGATATTTTTCACACCTCGCACGTCTTCCATTAGGTTCCACCGCGAACAGTTCGACTACGTGCGCGTTTGTGCCCGGTTACACACACCCCTATTGCGTTCTCGCTGGGAAATTCTCGCCTTCTTCTTCTTCTCGCGTGCCCGGGCCATTTTCTTTCGAACGTTTTACCTTGCAAATTTCCCTGGCACGCACGCGTCCACGCCCCCGCGCTCGAACTTTCCCGTGTCTCTCACGTATTACTCGCACACGGTTACATGTAAATAACGTCTGCGTGAACGATTATTAAAGCGGCTATTATGCGAGCGCCTATCGGCACGAAGATCTGCGTGCGATCACGGACTGCGTATACGAATAGATCTATCAACTTTATATATCTTCTCGTCTCCAAAGCCAAAGCTATTTCTATGTCAGATACCTTATCAACAGATTGTGGCAAGCAAAATCTTCTATTAAAATCGTTTTACAAGTGTTTCGAATCTAATTACAATAATTTATTGTAAAAATGGTTGAGATCAATAAACGAATGAAGAAAGGTCTTATTTTTATTTTATGCAGCGGGTACTCAAGGCCAGGGTTCATCCCTTTTAACATAGAATGACTACCTGCGATGATTAATAAGTCCTGGAGTGGTAGAAAAATTGTAGCCTCTGATTGCAACTGTGATCGACTAACAACGCTCACTTTTGACACGAGGAAACTTGTTATTACTTCCCGAACTTTGGGAACATCGTACGTTCACGGCTTCCTTAATTTCCAACACGAACTTCCTGTTCCCCAAATACTTCGAAACATACAGAAAAGAGCAATTCCGGGAAGGATCATCATTATTAGCCTGCGGGTTTCTACGCAAAATGAAACGTTAATTTTATCATTTAAGTATAGTAATACCGATTTAACTTTTAGTATTCCGTCCAGTTTTGCACATTAGCAGCGCTTGAATTCCTGGCGTAGTCGATATTATAAATTTTTCTCTATCTACTTTTTTATTCTCCTAAAATCCCGTCTAATAATTATCGCATAGAACAGTATGAAAGTTCATGAAAATGAATGCCAGGCATTTCACGAAATAACGATACGTACGTTGATCATTGTAAACTGGGAAACGTCTACTATTTCTGAGGGTAATCAAGTTTCTTTTCCACAAAGTAATTCATACTTGAAGGCCTTATCTACCGCCGCGTGTCATCAAATTATGCTCGTCCCCTGGGGGAGAGTAGACAGCCCGGTCTAAATTATGTCAGTCACATCTGGACCGCCAACGTGAAGTGGACATTCTTCACGAAATGAAATGGCTCGCTTAACTTAAATACGTTAAGAGAATTTCCGTGAGCAAATGGAAACCGAAATCTTTCTACGACTAAACAACATTGTTATATTACGACATACGTAATTAATTGAAAAGGAGATTTTAATTTTGATTTTAATTCTCTTAATGATTTATAGAATTAACGATAAGAGCGGAGCTCGTTACAGGAATTGCATCCATATCAGGAGCATAAGAAAAGCGTCGACGAAAAGGCAAATTGGAGGATCAGCGATGCGAACATAATACGCGTAACGCGCATAATGCACGCGTATCGGTAATAAGGAACGGGCTCCGGCAATTAGTACTGAATAAATTAGAGGGTCGTTAATCCCGGCCGGCTACGCTAAAACAGCTCGGGACTCGGTAAAACCGGAAATGAACTGCAGAAATCCACCTCGGCCAGGAGAATTGCAGAAACTCTATCGATCGTTTCGCGCGAAAAGATGGGCACCGGTTACATCTTAATTCTCGCGAGCGTTTCTACGCGGGAATGCAATAATCGTACGTTAAACGTGACGCGACTCTACCCATATAATTAATGTCGCACGAGGGCGGTCGAGTGTCGCGTTACAATGCATTCGCAATGCCGCTGAAGCGCGTAATTACCGTGAGTTTGTCTTGCCCGGTGACAACGTGCGCTAAATTATTTCAAAAGCGTTTTTTCCTTTTTTATTAAAAGAAAAAATACAAGAAGAAGAGGAGAAATCTTGCAGCGACGTTTGTTTCAGATTACAAGAATGGAGCCTTCGGTCGATAGGAAATCTAATTGTAAGTGACACGATTCTGTACACGACGTGTTGGAGATATACTCATTGGGTAACGTGCCTTATCTGCTGGATGCAAGTTCTTCGACAACGTTATTATTTTACTTTCCGTTCATTGCATCGCTTCTGAACGGGTTACGGTTTCGTTCACGATGAATGTATAAAAAGATGCTGTCGCCAGATCTGACTACACGGATCTCAGATTAAACTTCGTTCTCGGGAGACCTTTTGGGTTACTCGACGTTCATTTTGATTGACTGTACGATGATGATGGATTCGATGAAAATTTTAGTGAAAGGACAGATTTCACAACGAAGTCCAGCCGATACTTAATACATTGCGTACCGCTGACGAGTTTTCTCGTTTTTCTCGCACTATCTATTACGGACCTTAAATATCAACACAGTTTTATCCACATCGAATAAAGCGATCTCATTGGTGGAAACTGTCCAGGTAACTTTACGAAAAACAATAAAATTGCGCGAACCCATAAAGTATTGCAGTTACATTGTATTTTAGTCATTCGAATAGTCTTCGTCTTCAACTTCCTGGCGCTTTTAGAAATGCCCTCTTTCAGAGAAAGGCAGGAAGCCAACGAAATTGATACACTTGCGGAAGAATTGAACGATAATTTATCAGATATTCCTAGTGAGATCGAAGATGCGGATGACTGTTTTAACGATTCCGGAGACGAATCTACTGATTCTACTGATAGTGAAATTATTAGAACTGTAAGGAAGCTGTAGGGTGGCGGTGCTTTCAAATGATTCCGACACTGAAGAAGATACTATTGTTCAACAGATCCTTTGATAAGTACCCCTATATTTCCACAGACCTGTAGTTACGATGATTTAAATAACGTGCAGTTTGCCCAAAACGTACGGTCCCTCGCGTATATCTTAGAAATTTCTATGCGGTACGCAATGCGTTAATATAATTCAACGTATAGAACAAATGAATGCAGCAGTACGAAAATGTAGATAGATCGTATCGTGAAGCTGAAAACGTGAGGAACAGAGTATCCTCTCAGACAGTGTCGAAACTTCCTCGGATCGATATTAAAAGCCGCGTGGCGTTAAATATCGCGAGACAAAGGCATGCAAATGCTGCCGGCGCAGTACAAGTGGGGGAGGTTCGATACGCGCGAAACAAGGAACGCAACCGGTGCTTTTATTTTCCTAAATTATTTTACCGTATACGTTGCACGCGCGAACGTTTTACAAACGGGTAGAAGAAAAGAAGAAAAGAACAAAGGAGAAAAAAAAAACGTAGATTCGTGCACTCGTTACCGGTGGACGGAACGTATGAAAAATGCATGACGCCGGAAGGATCGTTATGCTAATTCGTTCGACGCGGCATGTCAGTTTCGTGTGTACAAACTTGGCTGCCGGCGCTGCTGCTCGGGCGGGCGCGAGCGTGTGTGCGCGCAACACCATCGATCGTAATTAAAGCTGTCCATCAGATTTCTACTTTCATTCGTGTGTCATTTCGCCGGTATGACGCTTGGAAAGGGTTCGTTAAGCCGGCTCCAAGGGTGGTCGGCTTCTAATAATACTTGTATCTCGATTTATGCGGGTGGGTCGGATTTTAATGGAAAATCGAGGTGAACCTGATTTGATTAATTCTCGAAACGAAAGTTTCTCCGCCACTTTTCCCCGCCGCGTTTGACTGATTTATCGCGGCCGTTCACTTTAATTGGATCTTAGTAATTGCGTTAGTTCCGTCGGATAATGTACCGATGCGCTCGATCGATTCTCAAGCACGCGGTGTCACATTAACCCGGTTAATTATCTATTTAGGAAATATAGTCGATCTCTCGAAATTTAATACATGGTACGAGATCAATAAATCGTCGTTTCCCATCTGCAATTCATAGAATCTAAGCTTTATATTCATACGTCTTCGGATTCCTCGGAGTCATTGCTCAACGATTAATATTCTTGGAAATCTCGTTGAGGATAATAGTAACCCCTTGCTGTTAAATTTTATAAAACATTTCATATTTATTTGATTGACAGGACAGGAAACAGTGAATGTTCCAATTTCTATTCATTGGCTCATTTCTCTATAATTTATAAATGTTAAAGATTCCACGATTTTTACTTTATTCTCTTGAGCTTATGACCTGTTAAAGAATTTATAAGCTGGTCGTAATTTTCTGGCTCAGTCTTCTAATTATTTGAAACGGTGAAGAAACGAGAGACGTGTCGCAGCGGGAGACGAACGAGACCACGAAGGTCAACGGGAGAAAGTTTTCGAAGGTGCGGGCTCAGATCGAGCGGAATGGTCACGGAAAATCCGCGAAAACCAGTTAACCAGGGGACGAGCGATATCGGCTAAGCCTCGAATCTCTGGGAACTATCCCCGGGGCCAATGGGCGGAAATTTTCAGAGCAGGAAGTTCGCTTAAAACGATTGTTGAGCTGCCGTGCCCTCGACACGAGCCCTCTCTCTATCTATACCTCGTATATCCTATAATTGTATGAACCGCGTTAAGCGGCAGATGTTAAGTCGGATTACTGCCGGAAACTTTGCGCGTCCCTATGTTCGGGTGAATATTCATACGAGAGATCCGCTCGCAATATCACCGTTGCTAATCTACCGATGGCAGACGACGCTTTGTTGGGATTTTCAGCGAACGATCCTTCGGTATCAAATAAAAGCATATGTAATCGACCCTCCTTGGCTATTTTTCATATGAAAGTGGTTGGTCAAATGGTCGGTTGAACGGACTTAAATTGATACGAATATAAAAGTAATATTTCCGCGAATTTATTGACCAGTTGTTGGGCAAGAAGTTATGAGCTTCTGTAATCTCATTGGACACGGAGGATGATTCCTTTCGAGTGAACAGCGGCTTTAAGAAAGGTTAACGATGATTTATTTTGCTGCTTCTCTTTCAGAACTTTACCGGATTACCGGACGTTCTTGCAGAGTAAAAGGGATACGGTTTTATGAAATTCATCTTATGACTTGCAACTGGAAAGCTCCAAGTTTCATATCATTAATTTACGTAATTGTTCGTACAAATCCTTGCTACTAACGTGCAAACAACTTCGTTAAATTAAAAACAAATTACGATCTCCTTCAACAATGTAATTTATTCATAAAGATCTTTGAATCACGTTTTTTTCTCATTAAATCGGGTTTATTGAAATTTAAATAAAGTAAATTTAAATGAATGAGAGAGAGAAGCTCGAAGGTAAAAATAACCGGACATCATTTCTGGGGTTTATTGAAGGTAATACGTGCCGCAAGTAGAACCGCAATGGCATACGCGAATTCCTTACCTAAAACGTGGCTGCACCTATTTGACTTTATTATAAAGTTCTCCTTTTAAATAAAGCTTGTTTCATGGCTGAACGTTTTAAGAATATATTACATATTTTTCTCCAATTTTCATAATTAATTCCGACGAAAAGTTGCAACTGACGATGAGATTCTGTAGAGAATGTTTCAGACTATTCAAAGAGGAGAAACTTGCAAAACTCTTTGTTTCATATGCAAACCTGTAGCACATCGCAAAATCGGAGAGAGCGAAATTATGCTTTCATCAGGCTTATTAAAGCTTCATGAAGTCATGCTCGGCTCTTCCGTTTCTACGTAGCAATATACGTGCAGATGAATACGTATATGTATGCATGTGTATATACATACGTAACCATTAATATCCTATGACTCTTATACATATTTTCGTATAATGACGTAGTATGAGAAATTCTTTTCGAACAAATGAAACAAAAGAAATTAAGTAAAAGAATTAGACGACGAATTATGATTCTGATACAGCATTACTTCAATATTGCGAAATAGTCGGAATCGAGAAGTCTGACTCTATACGCCAGGTTTCAGGTTTTTGATATACAAACGCTCGAAGACGGAGAATGCACGACAGAAGCCCTTAAGCGTTGAATCAAGGTTGTCGCCAGAAACGCGACTGGGGAGCCGTGAGAGGTGCGAGAGCGCGTCGCTGTAACATTATTTAAACGCAGGTATAGTTAGCTCGTTATCGGTGTATCCGGCGCATTGTGCGTCCGGCTGGCACCGTCGGATCGGTCTATCTCCAGAAATTCGAATATTAATGTGGACAAACGGGCAGCAGATTCCCGTTGAGCGTGAATCCGACTCTACCGTTCTAATTCCAAAGCTTAATCCAATCTGCATGCAATTGTCAACGAGGTCGCGCTACCCCGTCGACGCTGCTTGATTTTAATTAAACCCAATGCAGATTAAATCTAGGCTGTAAACGCGGCGGCGACCGCCCGCTCGGCCACGGGACAGATTAGAAACTCGCCTTGTCCGCATAAATTAATAACGATCGGTGTCGCTCCACCGATCGCGATTAAATCAAAGACGGTGACCCTCTCTCGGCTTCGCAAATTTATTCCCGAACTCGGTCAACTGTACAGGCTCGTTCACCAGTTATCACCGTCTCGATTTTCGTTGTTACATATATAGCAATAATTATTTACATATGTACAAGGTTGAATCGTCAAGAGAGGCACATTCTGGTGTCGCCAGATATTGGTTTACCAAATGTTACTACCTCAATTTTCGTCGATTGAATTTAACGTCCGATTTCATTGTGGTGAATTCTCCCTATTTTATCTTGCATGTAACAATGTAGTGAACGTACGAAATGCGAACTATACGTACATGGAAGATCGTGCTTCAAAATTAAGCTTGAAAACCAGGGTGTAGGTGTATGTATTCATACCTCAATTCTCGAAGAGCTACTTGTACGAACAATTACCTATGGTATTATTATTACAATCTCTACTATTATACTAGGAAATTGTAATAAGATCCATACGTATTCACGTATTAAATTCCAAGCAATACATAACCGAAGATATGTCGGGCTGGCAACTAAGTGATTGCGGATTTTAAATAAGAAGTGTAACAATTATTTAGTTGCCAACTGAATAATATTGATAAATTAAACACACTGCTGGAACAGTGAACTCGTAATAGATCGAAATAAAAATGATCGCAATTATTTTTGGAACACGCTAATGCATACTCTGGAGGGAGGGAGGAGGAGGTGACGGCGGCGGCATATTTGCATGAATTGTTCCGAGAGCAAGAGAGTAACCACAAAGCGGCGCGAGCTTCAAGTATAAGCTGCAGTTGGAGAAGTTTGAAGTTCTCACCAGTGGTAAGATGGCCAGACTAATTAGGGTAGGATTCAAGATAATTAATTTCGTATGCCGGACGTTTGTTTCTGCTTCAAGAATCTCGCGCCGCGCGTTGCTAGGTATTCCGCGCGGCGATCGACCGACGTCTCACGGATTAACCGACCGTTCACCGGCTTCCCGAGATGATTCGAGTTCCAGCGGGAATTATTTCGACCGTGCAACATCCGGTTCCGGTCTGTTAATTCGCTCGGACATGGGAATTAACTCGTCATCGATGCGCTTTTAACGTATCCCGAATCACGTAATTCGTCCATTACGACCTGCATCGGTAGGTATCGTCTCTAGAATATCTGAGAACTTTTTCAGGGTTTTTACTACGAAAAATATGGCAAAAATGATCGAGGACTTCCCACCTATTTCAAATAGAATAATATGAAACGTTTTTTTATATTGAACACTGTCGAATGATCGGACCTTGACCGGTAAAATTGAATTTGGGTCAAGGGCCGATTTAGCCATCTTACCTGCCTAGGCCGTCTGAATTCTTTTTAATAAACATACAATCTGACATCAATGAATCATCCTACAATCAACTCTAACGATCAAACAATACGAATTTGCAGAACATAAAATTTCTTAAACAACTCCAAACTCGTTTTCTAATTACAACTGATTCTTCTAATGAATTTTTTTCACGACCTTCATCGTGTAAATGTATCAATTGAACATTTAAACAGTTGCAGAACGAAAATCTTTTCATTCAGCGAATTCAACCAATGGATTAATGAATCTCGGCACAAACGGGTCACCTACAAGGGACAGCTTAAAACTGGACACGTTCCGCTGCACGAGCTACAAACTCACTTTGTCGAAACGTGACCCGATTAGATCGAGCGACGAAGTTGTCAACGATGCATTAAACCAATCCAAGACGACAATCGTGTTACTAGAGGGGTAGACACTGTTTTATTGTACGATGAAACGCGTCTCGAAAGATAATATAGTACAGTTTGGGACGATGATTGTCAATCCGTTTTTAATTACTTTCCTATATGGAGACAAGATCCGAAAATAGTAATAAATTTTATTTTTCCAATGTTCGATCAGCATTTTTTATTAAATAACTACACTGCTTTAGTAAGTAACTACACGTAAATGAATTAACTTATTAAGCCAATGGAAGTCAATAACACTTATTTCTTTAGCTTTTTATTTATACATAGATGTCTTGCTGGAGTCCAATATTTCTTTATGCTTCGTTTTAAGAACGTAACTAAAATATAAAACAATATTAATATCAACTTGAGGTCTTTATACGATCTTTGGACAATTTTAGAAAATCTGACGTTGAACGGATATTGAAAAAGCAATACATGGATTTACTTCTGTTTTATAAATAAAGTAACAAATATAAACGGGTGACGTATTGTTGTCTAAAGTTGTAAAATAGTGATTGAAATTCATTTTTATCAGTTCGTGGCTAGCTAAATTTAATTCTTGGTACTTCCGTCATATCTTTGAAGCGACTATGAATTAAACAATGGAAATCGTATTAGTTAAATGATATTTAGAACGATTGCATATCGCGTGGTGCGTGCAATTTGTTTTTAAGACTCATTTCTTGCGCCTTCCCTGACGTGCCGCGTTTTTAGTACCGTGCAAACACGCACTATTTTCATTTGCATTCGTAACGCATGCTGGTAACATCGATTATGAATATGCATACGCTGGATAAGCATAACTGCCCTGTCCATACTAATTAATATATGGAGTTCGTTTTTATTTATACCAAGAATTCATTGTATTAGAGTCGCGTCGTTTAAATAAACGCGAACCCGCTATATTTCATCATTGCAATCGCGAATGCAAATGCTCGAAACGTGAATCGTGTAACGAAATCTCTGTCCCCAGTCAAACTAATTTAAAAACGTTCAACTAGAACTTTCATTACGAATTTTCATTTTTATACTCGCATGTATAATTTCTCGAAGCAAGAGTTCCATTTATTTCAAATTTTGTATCACGTTCAAAGGAGCAATATTTGAAAATCTGTAATATCGTTTAACTTTTATTGCGTATTTTCATTTTTATATTCATATATGCATAACTTCTGGGAACGAAAGTTTTAATTTATCTCGTATCATATTCAACGATTATTCTACGTCGAAATTTTTGAAAGTCTGTAATATCGTTTATAAACGACCACCTCCGACTCAACCGAATGGTCAAAGAAATTCAGTAATTTTTCCCGAAGTGGACGAGAATTTAAAGTCACAGCGTCGCGACCGAAACGAAGCCAGTCTTCTAATTAGCCGACGGCTATAAGAAGGTAATGATATTAGCGCGTTACGTCCTCGAGGCCAGGGAAACAATTAAGCCGAAAGCCGTGTGTCGACTCTTTCCGCGAGATGAGTAGATTACATAGTTAGGTACTAGACACTGGGCAACCGCGATACCTTCTGTTTACGAAGCTACCAGTTTTCGTGTTACCACCTCGCGTGCCTCTCACTGGCAAAAGTGAACAGGCGAGCCGGTATCCAGAGGCAACAGCGACGTTGTTATGATTATACTGCGGATTTTTATGCAAAGTAAACCGTTCGTGGTATCAGTTTAAAAAATGATATCCAAGCACTGAATAATATTTTGTTTAAGTCGACGATCGTTGCGAGTACCAAGTATATTCGCCTCGAGGAGACGTTAACAATTTTTCATCGTACCAAGTCAGGTTCAACGAAAACGTCGAAAGAGTCTGTTGGAAAATAAGAAAATAAGACGCGCGAAACGTCGACGTCATCGATGGTAACGATGCAAAGAAACGTTGAAAAGTCGATCTTCGAATGACGATAACGACTACCGGAAAAGGAAGTTCCTACTCAGACATTAATGACCCGCGGAGTCCTCTTTTCTCCAGGCAACGATCGCTCACTCCTCATCGCTTTTTACACATTTATTGCTATTCTAGCCTGCTATTAACCGTATTATCTCCTGCAATTAGGAGAAGCCGTAGAGTTTCACTAGAAACAGGTATTCACTGTCAGATTATTAAATAAGAGAATAATTAATAATCTCATATGATTATTCTTATCGACTCGGCTTATAAATTTTTACGGGAATGCGCCGATGCCGAAACCACCGTAAAGAGAGCGAGAGTCCCAGTAAAAGCTTGGATATTTTACCAACCATTTGCGCACATAAAAATCGTCATATTTCCGCGCATGCAGTCGAGGATCGTGAAGGAGGTAATAAAAAAAAAAAAGAGTCTCGGTACACGGAAATTTTTACCGTCTTCTCGGGCTGTTTGTTCGCCTTAAAGGACGTCGCCGAGCGTCAGAGGAAGAGAGCGCGACCGAAATTAGAACGCCGAATGAAAAGAGGTCGATGGAACTCATTTATTTTATGTCCCGGGACTCGCCGAATGCTTTAATACTTTCGCCAAACACGAACTCCCGCCGGGTTTTAAAGACACCGCGTTTACTGTTAAACACACGCCGTTTACCGCTTTTTGTGAAATATCTCGTAATTAAGCTGGCAATTCCTTAAAGGGTACGTCCCGCCACGAACTTGCGTTACATTTCCTATTTACAATTAACTTTTGTTTAAAAGCGATGTGTCATCGCAATTAAAAAAAAAAAAGGAATCTGCGCTTGAAGCTCGCAGCAGCATTCCGGGATCGATTTTATAAAACACGAAATATCGAATTGCAAAAAAAAACGAAAATTTGATAACAAAGGAAGAGAACCTTTGAAAGCAACGCGGTTCATCATCATCGATCATAGACAGATTCCATTTGACAAAAAAGCGTTGTTTTCCAAAAAAAAAAAAATCTGTGGGAAAAAATATCCCAGGGAAACTCCGTTCTCCGCTGGAGAACGAGCTAAAGCAATTGATGTGTTTAAACAAACATTGAGAAGACGTCCAACTCTATTTTAAATCAACTGAGAGATAAAGAGAGTGAGTCAGAGAGAAGGAGATCGCGGCTATGCCAATATTTGCGACGGACTAAAATGATTGTATCGTTGTTGCCGGAACGCGCCATTAAACATTGCGAGACTTGTCAGACTTTCACACTGCCACCAGACGCGTTACGTTCCAACGCAAATAACGTACATATCTACTTTGGCTCGGCGCTGTCCGCTGTACCATAGAAATCATCGTCCAAATGGCTCTGCGTTCATCCAAATCGATCGAAAGTGCAGAGAGGCGAAGGGTTAACATTTCAATAGTCAATACTGGTCGCCGTAACCGGACGAACAATTCGCGTAATTACATGAACCACTTTATCCTGGAAAATATATATATTTAGCGTATCTCGTTGTGGTTTGCCTGGTTGCTACTCAAATTTATCATGTGGCGATACATTGATTTCTCTCGTCTTTTTATATCAGTTAAGTCAATAAATTATAATTATTCATACAGAAATTTATGATCCAAGTAAATCGAAATACTATAATACGAACAAGATAACTTTGTTTGCACGTGTTAAATGATGTTGTAATACAATTTTTGATAAGAAATGAATTTTATTTCTGCAATTTATTATAGTTGCATCAAACGGTTGCAGTTAAACGTTAAATGACGTCCCGATATAATTGAAGTAAGGAATGAATTTTATTTGATCCATCGGTGAATTTTAATCAGTAACGTTGAATACAGTCTAATATTTCGTCGCGCCGCGCTAATGCGTGCATCGTTTGCATATTACCGTTCCAGCGACGATCAAATTTTCGATTACAATGTAGGGAGTAATGCGCCACTGAAAGCGTATCGATGGGAAACCAACGAATAAAACGCGCGGAAATTGTTACTTCAGTTTGACAATCCTGTCGTCCGTTCGATTCTGCTTTCTATGCCACGCGATTCTCTTACTTCAGAGTCGATCGACGCTAGCAATGCATGCGATGCACATTAGAACGGCGCATTATTCCCGAAGACTGATAATAAATGTGCTTAGAATCCTGCCTCGAACAAAACTAGGTGAAACAGTCGATGTTAAAAATAAATTCTGTTGCATTTAGAAGATGAATTTAACACATTAAAATTTCTTAGAATTTCACACGATTTGATTAAAAGATTTCAACGACATGTAACTACAATAAGAAGTAAAGAATTCCGAGAGCCATTGATTAATAAAACTGGCAGGCATCTTTCCATGTGAAATTGATCACTGCCTTTGTAAATCTATGCACGGCTCAGTGCAGCTACTCTGATACGAAATTAATTTCATTCAGCCCTTTACGCTACTCTCTACGTTCTACCAATTTGATTATTCTTCCGCTCTGCCTCTGGACTACTCTCGTGCGCCCATCCACGCTGTTAACACGTCGATATTGCCTGCCGATCGATGATAATAATCATTCGCTTTTATCAGTTCATGCGTATTACAAATTGTCTTTTGCACAAGTTCACTGTACTGTTTTTATTTTAAAAAATTTCCTATTTTTATATTTATACTATAATCAATTATAATTATCGGATATTTTTTATCTTTAAGTAAAAAAATCGGTAACAGGAAAATGGAAATAAATTGCTGGAAATATTAGAAAGAAATAAGGAACTCTTTTATTCGATTTGATTCAGACACAGATGCCATGTGAATTTCTTAGTGACAGCAGGAAGTAAGTTTTAGACATGAGTCTACAGTTTAAACTACGTTTCATCTAAATTCTATAAATGTGCAATGTTTCCAGTGCTCCTACTTACAAACGATGACACAGACAGTTCTGACTTTTTAATGTAAGATTACTGTGAATCTTTTACCTGATATATTAATTTCTTGTAAACCTTTCAAAAACAATTCTTTTTCTACAATTAAAAGTCGTCAGTTTCGCGAAGTCGGTATAAGAATTACATATTAAAAAGTGAAACTTTTTGGATGGACTTCCTCAAATTTTAACCATCGATAAATAATAGTGTCATTAACATATAGTTAAGAATTGGAAAGAGGTCATAATAAAATAAATTGGCTACGACGATACGAAGATAAAATTGACGAGGGGACAAACGAGAGTACCGTTCGAAAGCGTAATACCGTATGCGTAATCAATAAGTCGTTTTGGTAGATACCTGGGGGCCTAACGCGAGTGGAACGGTGCATCTCGATCTCGATTAGAGGGAAAAATGAACGGGCCGATGAAGATAGCCTAATCGACGGTTCAATTGCAACCTTATCAATTTGATTGGCCGTATAACGACTCTATCTGGCTAACGAGGAACAGGCGAAGCGCCATTATTCGTTCCGGCATTATCGATTCATTACCCCTTGAACGCGCTACTCGGCGACCTTTGTTGCGGTTCCCTGAAAATCCACCGACTGCGTACTGTACGTACGTACACGTCTGCTGCAGTTTCTCTATCCCGAAATTCGCACCTTTGACACGAAATCTAACGAGAAATTGTAACAAGGGACTGATTACCGAGTTTCTGCTCTGCCGAATTTCAGTTATGAAATCATGCCACAGGCCTCGTTTAAACAGAACATCCAAGTAATTACATTAACTCAATTATTATATACCTGTACAAATACTAACTGTACGATAATGAAGTATTAATAATGGTTACGTTATTAATTCAAGTTTCTTATTATAACAGACTCATTAACAATAAAACTGTCGGCGATTGATGTACGATAATCTATTTCTACTAGAGGGATCAGAATAACGTGTTTTTATCTATAATAATTTAGGACCTCGTTACTTAATTTAAGTAAGATATTTTCTACAAGACAGGAATTATTTGATTCAGATTATAATAAAAAATCATGTTCAGTATTCATGGCATGCACTGATATTCCTGTACATTTAAATAAATTATACAATGCTGCTTTCAAGTTGATTTAATGTAAATTATAGTCTTGATATTAATAGAAACATGGTATCTGTCCAAATTGTAGAAAATTCAATATGTAAGAACATACGGAATGCATATTACATGCTGTTTCTAAAGGATAAAATAAATTCCTATTTAAATTCTCTATATTTGCGGTCTGTCAATATGATAACCGGTTCTTATAAAAAATGCTCTGTCCAAAAATCGTAACATGAAAGAAGGCGACAATCGATCTAATTAACGAAACTGTATTGTGGTTGAGTAAAGTTTTACGGCTGCCGGCCAGATTCGACGGCGAATTGAAACTTGGCTCGGCCGATTTATCGCAAAGAAAGCGATGACAGGAAATTAATTAGGAGCCGAGAGGAAAACAAGCTGGTGAAGCGAGAACGCGGCGAAACGAAAAATTCCTGATTCACGTTTATCCGTGTCCCCGGGCAAGTTTATCTACGGTGCTCGCGTACCGAGCTTACGGTCGTGAAAAAGTAACAGCGCGGATAAGACGTCGCATGGTAGCCAAGACCTGTTGGGCTTGTTCATCCTTGCTTAACAAGAGGAAATACGATTTTATAACAGCATCATCCGTCCTTTTCGCAACGTATTAACTTCTCCTTAGTACGTTGGCAAATATTTTTTGACTGTTGTAAAAATTTCACGAATCATTTTACAACGTCTCTAATCAATCATCGGTCGTGAAACGCGCAAATATCTGTAAATTACTGTGTATAATAATTATTAAAAATCTTTTTGTTTATTACGTGATGATTACATTGGCAGATGTTAAACTATTATTTATGTAAGTGGTATAATTTTAGTCGCAGTCAACGAAACTGACACAGTTGATCCAAAATCACCTGCATAGAGGTTGGCTAAAAATAGTTTCTGAAGCAGATCCAACAGATGAATTAAAACAGTTTCTCACCCACCAACGATTTGAATAATAAGCTTCGAGCCGAGAAGTTTTACTATCGAAAACTCAATGCCGAATCGAGCAATGCAAATAAGACAAGGAAAAAAATTATGAAAGTTGCTCGACGAAAGTTGAAGCGTGTTCATGATATTTCGTAACGAACAACAAACAAGGCTTGCCCTGGTTCAATTTTTGCCTACACCTGTCATCGCTCGCGCCGCAACGATGCTCGAAAAAAGTAAGACTAATAAAATATGAACGTGGGCGACACAGGAGTACGAAGAAATGAAGAGCACCGGAGGAGTTTTGAAATAAGATCAATGTACGTCGTTGACGACGTAACAGTATCTCCGGAACGAATGAGAACGTTGATTAGTAACTATAACTTTTACTCTCCCTGCTTTCGAGTCGACGAAACCCCCGGCGAATATTTACTTCCATCCGTGAAGAAAAAATTAGCAGAGAAATTCTTCTGCCGTGAGGAATCACTTATACTTTGATTCGGAGATAATTTGTCGGAGCAAAACATTCGCAGACTTTCGAGACCTCCTCTCCGAGGAGGATGAACGAACTTGCCGGAACAAAGTTAGGAGCAGAGACCAGGCATAAATTCTCCTGGAGATATCGAATAAACGCGAACTTCTCAACTTCCACTGGAATAATTAGCATACATGTTCTTTATTGACTTGCAAACACTTTGAACAGTTAGAATGGTATCAAGCGCGAGAATTACAGTTGTGCAAGTCGGAATTTTAGTATTTAATCGTGTTTCTCAAGTGCTCTCTGCTCCTTTAAAAACAACAATTAAATAACGAAATATGAGAGACGGCGTTTATAATAATTTAGAAACAATTCTTCTGTATCAAAAATAAATGTTCCAATCTGTACTAATTGTCGTGTTACATTTACTATACATATACGAGCTTCGCTACAAGCAATAAAATAGCGAAGGAGAACTCGTCCCAAGTACTTCGATTATAACACTGTCAAAAGTGCTAATTCAAATATAATTAGTTTCGTGTCAAGCTTGATGAATCGTCTTTGGAACATCCTATAACCTTGATTAATGCAGTGATGCCCGCAACTCCGGCAAGTTCAGTTCGCACGCATGTATCCCCTCATCGTTTCCTCGCTTAACGAAGTAATGTGCAATTCGCTTGACAGTCGTGGCACGCGTCCTCTCTGGAACTCGGGTTTCAGTTTGGATATCGCAATACAGAGGAGATGCCAAAGCATGCATAAAGGACGCTCGTACATAAGATGCCAAAGCAAAATAGGAAGAGATACTAGCGAAGAGAGTCAATAAGAAACTTTAAAATTATCAGGAAAAGACGATCCAGGGTTTGAATCATTAAAATGATTTACTAATTACTTTTATTCCAAAGCCTGAGGTACATTCTGACTTATTCAAATTATATTCAATAACTAAATAGTAAATTCGTACATTTTCACGAAATCATAAAACAAAGAATTATTGCGTTACTATATACTTTCTATCGATTTAGTTGAAACGTGTATCTGCCGAAGCCTAGGCCGGGAAATCATCGAACTTCGAGGAGGAATTAATCTGTAGAGGCACGATCGTGGGTCCTCGATGAAATTCGTAAGCGTGTCGCGACTGCAAGGTATTGTTGCGAGGCTGCTTTGCAAGTGAAATACCGGGAACGCGCGCGTATCTACGGTCATTCGTCATGTTTTATCGGCTTACTTCGCGAATCAGTTTTAATACCTCGTCCCACTCGATCTCTTCGCGATATTTCATTCCGACGCCTGAATAACGAACAGATCTAATTCATTTCTTTAATGAACAACGAGTATAGAATTTCTTACCCCGATGTCGTCATATTTCAATACCTCGATCGAGAAATCAGATACTATTTTTAGGCTCTCCTCACAATCACTCATCACCAAAAAATCGCGAAATGGCCAGACGTCATATGATTCGAATGGTTTAAGTTTCAAAGAGGAGAACATTCACTGTTTTAAAAAAATCTAAGTCTAGTTATTAGGTACAAACGAATTAACCTGGTTCGACCACGATTTGGCCAACAGCAACAATGGCAAGCATCGAAAAATACCAAGCAGCGTTCGGTACTCACGAGATCCTCGCATATACACACGCATACGCGGGAACCGCATATTAGCCGCGCTATCTGCTTATCCGGAACGCTGTCCCATCCCGCCAAAGGTTAATTACTCCTATCCAATTAATGTTAATAGTATTACAGATCGCAGCCAGCATCCCTTACACTGTAATGCAACCAGTAATAAGGTGAATCGATCGTACGCTAATTAGTCGTGGCGATGCACGCGTAATTACTCCACGGTTTGTCCAAAAGCACGCGTAGACGCGAGAATTCATCGATCAGGGAGACGGAAAATGAGAAGAAAATTAGATTTAAAAAATCTAAGATATCTGATCGGTGCAATAATTCTGCCATTTACGTTATTATTGAGATGTCATGGTCATTTATGACAAAGTACGATGAAATCTGACTCGTCTCTAAAAATGAGGGAACGAACTTTTGCACTGACCTCTTACTCACACTTCAGCTTGTAGCCATTTATATTTTAGGCTGGTCAATCGCGAAACAAATTAAATTGAATTTTCCACCATCTGACCACCGCTCTTCGCGACGTTAGCTTACCAGCCTCTAATTGGACCATGTTTCGTGTCAACATCTGGTTCCGGAGCATGCGTGCTCACGCGGCCAAAGGTGGATTAACTAATTAGAATAGCGTAGATCCGACGTGGCCCGGCGATTAAGACGACGGTCCGCTTCGGTGCATAGTCGACGGGTCTCCGAAACTTAAGCGCGATGTAATCGTCTTAGGTGGGTAACGACCATCGGGACGGCTCCGCATTAATCTTCGACCGTGTCTGGGGCTGCTCGATATGCCACCATGAATCCTGCCGGACCGTACGAACCGCACCGACACGACGGCGCAGCATCCGCGCGGAACGGATTCTCCGAGCCAAGATTACCCTCTCCGGGCCAGTTACGCGACCGGAATTTGTATTGTGCTCGCTATAAAGTATTTGACGGCTTCTGTCTCGGACAGACCCGTGCAATTGCACGAATTCGATGGTCACATAAAGGTTTGCCGAACAGTTATAAGGACAGAATTGTGTATGGTTGTATGAACCCTTACATAAAGACAATGACAAAACAGTGAAATTTTAACAATTACTAGATATTACATTAATAGAACATTGTATGAAATTTTAGAAATTTTGCGAGTCTATTAAATAAGTCATTACATCTTGAATTCTCATGTCGAATGACAGAATTTTGTAATTTAGTATAATTCTTAATACATGATTTACGAATATTTTAAAATTGAAATAATGTCAATTTCGTGGATATTATTTAAAATATATAATAAAAAGTATGCTAAATTAAGAATTATAAGACATGTAGACAGCGACTAATGCAATTAAAAAAATTAGTGTCAAATAAAAATTCGTTCTACTTTTATTCTTTACGAACCTTGAGTCTTGAGATTTAAAGATTGCAGGCTCGGTGATTAACCCGCGTAACCCACTAATCGATTTTCAACCGTTGAACATGTGTAACCCTTTCGGTCACGTGAGTCTCCGACCAGTATGTTCTCACGAACTGACAACGCGACCCGGCGACGACGACGTCGGTCTTTTACGCCATTTTCGGCGTACGTGACGACATTACGTATACGCGATTTCTCGCGTATTTCCGAAAAGAATATTCGGCCGCGAAACGAGCGCCACATCTTCGGAATTCCACGGTCCAGAGGTAAATTCCTATCGGTGCGCGTACATCAAGATTCGCGATGCCCGTTCGCGGAAGAATTGATGCCACGGATAACCGTCGATTCGTGCGAATAATTGATTCACGAGTCTCTGCAGATATTGTGAATCGTGTAAATGAACGAAGTTTTAGAGTACGAACAATCAAGTGGAAATTATGATAGTCGAGTAATTAAAAGTTTCAATGCTTTACCATTATTCGTAATTATAAATGAGATTAAAACTTTTGGTAGAGACGGTCACTGATTTTTTGATAAGTACTTAGAAGTGTTTTAACGAAAGATTTGTCAAAAGTGGTAAACCCGTGGTGTACGTAAACGTATCCATTACCAGAGTTAATTACGACGTTAGTGCAGGTAATACCGTTAAATGCATTGTCCGGTAATCGCGGGAGTTCGACAAACTGGAAACGCGTGACCTTAGCCGAAGTTCCGTACCCTCGTTTGGTATTCATACGGCGACCCATGATATGCGGTTCCTTTTCGATTCCGGCTGCGAATATCACGTCCGAAGATGCGATAGATGGGACTGAACAACCGCTGGATCATGACCGATAAATCTACGGGCGGCCTCTATTAGAGGCGGAATCGTCCTGGAACCACCCCTTACGTCCGACACCTCGTTTCGAGACGTAACTGTTCGGCTTTACGATATCGCCTCGAAAACTTGGCGAACTAGTTCTCTTCGGATACCAATGGTAATTATGTTTTATTAAATTTGCGAAAATTATATCTAACGTCGACACGATGGACGAATTTAAACACTCGCTGATGTAATTACGCTCGGAAGACAATCATATTTTAAGAGACGTTTCACTTGCTCCGAAGAGGCAACGAAGAGATTATCTCTTCTTTACTCTCGTTTATGTCTTTTTAATAACTTTCGTGTCTCTCTCTCTCTCTCTCTCTCTCCTATATTTGGATTATTCGAAATTTACTACGCTTCTTGGAATCGTTCCCACTTTCGCTAAAGCTAACGTACAACGTATCATTTATCCTACACAACGCGGTCTCGAGAATAAACTCGTGGAAAAAAGAAAGCTTGCGAGATTTTATCCCATGAATTTACTTTCACTGCCCTCTTAACCGAGATCGTGTAAGCGATACATAGAACCAAAATAACAATTTACTGCAATATTTTACGTTCATTCGAAGTCTTACGATGCAATTTGAAACCAACGAAGGTAATTGAATGAAATAAAATAATCGGGTACATAATTTTTGAATCGCGTTAAAAGTTACGACGATTATCCGCGAGTTTGGAGGATGTAAAGAGACGAAGATAGCGAAGGTGGAAAGATAGTAGCTGGGAAACGATCGGGAACGGGGAAGAGAAACGAGGAAAGCAACGTCTCGATTTACGTTTTACGAAGTTAATTGAATGGGTCCTCTCTCCCTTGTCGTAAGCTCACTTATAACGACGGGGGCGGAACGGAGCCTATGGAAGCGCAAAATGGTTATTATCTCCGGCGCCGCAGACATAGCTGGCTGAGCTTCTGATTTACGAGCTGCCCCCTCGACTTAATCCTCACATCTACCACTCGTTCCGCACCAGCGCAACGCTACCTTCCCGATCAACTTGCAATTGCTCCAGAATCTTCAGACACCGAACACGATATTAACACGCCCGTTCATTTCATCATACGAACTATCAGCATATTTCCTCGACTCGTACTTTCGTACAAATGAAATTGACTCACGATCAGTTCGATGTGTCTTCTCATTTTAATAATTAGTTGGACGACGAATAAAACTGTTTTTTAATAAAAATTGTCCGTAGTTTCTACCCTCTCCCCTGATTTCCAAAGGTCATTTTAATCATTATTGACTAGATAAATAGGAAAAGACTCGATACGAAAGATATTGGACTAAAGAAATTTGTAACCGAGTTGCCAGCGAATTTTTCGTGCCCGAGATACAAGAAAGTTGTTGCGGTATCTCGGTGGCAGCCGCCGGCTCAAAAGTTGCAACTGTAATCAGGAAATTCCCCGGGAAGGGACTTACGGACTGTCTAAGGAAATTTCTTCCCCGGGTTGACAAATCGCGGGCATCAGGAACTCGTTCCGGGGGCTTACCGGTCTACCGGGTTTTTCCCGCCTCGCGTCGCGTTCGCTCGTCCGCGCGCGAAACAAACCGCTCAATTTGCGGTCCGGCGACCGAACGAATGACCCTCCTCCGAGTTTCAGCGAGTTTACGTATCGGTTCGAAGGGACTTATCCCGCGTACCCGGACCCCCTATCACCCTGGCCAGGATCCGTGTCCACAAATGGTGCCATTTTTCACCCCCGGCCGATCCGAGCCACCCCGATACATAGTAAGAAGATCGTTAACACGCACGATTGCGGTGTCAGCTTAATCCGACGTACTTAATACGCCCAATCGCGTATCGTTCCTTCCGTTTCACGCTCTTTTAAAATATTTCACGATTTCAGAATCATCTATACAGAATTTCAGAATTCCAGAATTAAGAACGAAACTTTTTATCAGAAATGATATTACGAACTATATTATGCGGTTATGAAATCATTCGATTCATCGAATGGATGAAATAGAGTTCGCAGTAACATCTTTTCACGAAAACAGTGTTGATACAACGTTGAAACCCCTTAATAAAATGAAGACGCTCGAAGGAGTATAAAATAGCAGGACTTGTGCCTGGATTATTATGTTTACCGTGTAAATATTGGCGCTTCCCGAAACGAATATATGAATTTTTATTAAGATTAACTTGTTTTTTTATTAGAATAAGGTTAGCTTATTTTACTCACAGAGGATTTCGAAGGTAAGCGATTGCCGTCTTCAGGCATTTGACAGACCTGTAAACAGGAACGATTTTCTATTAATAAAGACGGAAAGCTTTTTTCATAAATTATGGTCAATTACTTCTAAAATAAAAATTCTTAAATAAAATAGAATTGTCAATTTAAAAACTGAAATCTAATTTAAGATCTCTCTTAAGCCTTTGCACTCGTACGACTTCTAGAACAAATGCGAATTGTCATCTCTAGCATGACACACGAGTGCAAAGCGTTGAACAGTGATGTATAGACATGCATATTTTTTCACAAGAACGCATCAAATCCGCGGTCTATTGACAACATTTTTAATCACATAATTCCTTTATTAATTTCATAAAAGATCGTTTTCATTAGCGCACAAGTTCGATAATTAAAATAGAAAAAATCGTAAAAGAGAGCGAGTAAAAATCGATGGTTGTCAGTCACTTTTTATCAGCGAACGACAAATTCAAATTGGTTTTAACCGTACGCCTTGTTTCCGCAGCTTAATCGTGTTATATTGTGATAAGCTCTAATTCGATTTGCTCAATGCAATTTTACGAATCCTTTCGCAGACGTATGCACCTAGATCGTATCACGCTTGATAAGCACGCGCTACGAGTTAACTTTACTATCATAAAAATTGCCCACCGAAGTGATGAAACGGAACACTTCGTTAATGTTGAGGGGAAGGAAATCACTGGGGCTTCGCTTCATTCCGATTTCATTCTTTTCCGTAATTTTCTACACCATAATCGTCGACAGTCATAATTGCACGTACATCTTTTCTTTCACTTTCCAACTCAAAAAAGCTCTGGAATGTTTGACAAATTTTTGAAGTACACTTTAAAAATCTTTTGTTTATTCGAATCAATGAAATATTATATGTACTATAAAAATGATGGCACAATTCGGCACTCGTGGAAAGCGAAGTATTGGTTTTACAAACGAACCAATCCAATTCCCTTTTACTATCCGCAATAAAACCGGAAGAATACAAAAGAAAATCAAATCCAGGGTTCGTCGCGTTTCGAGACAAAATAAAAGTATCGTTCTAAAAGACAGCCAGCGGGTCAACCTCGTCACCGAAAATCGTCTTATATCAGCGCAGAAACTGGAAATTGAAGTCGGACAGGGAAGGTACCACCCACGGTATGTAGGCCACAGACAGCAATAACACTTCCCAGCAAATTCTTTACATCGACACCATTACTCTTACTCTATCGACGGTATATACGTTCCCCCCTTGTTCGAGTTTTCGAACGAATAATCAAACAGGAAATTTCTTATGCAAATGAGAATTAATCGAGATGGTTTAATGAAATGAGGATGATCGAAAACAGATCTCATACGAAATTTCAGTGCATTTAGAACAGTGCAGAAATTTAATCGTCGATGAAGTTTGCTTATTTTAGCTGATAAAAATTTCTGCAAGGTCTTATTTATCGAGACGTTCGTGCAAACTTTTGTACATTTTAATACAGCGATCGAACGACGCCTTCTTGGAACCGTGAAATCGATCCTCGATTTTTCGCTGTCCCTCTCCTCGGTTATCGCGACCCGCGGTATACAACGCAACCCCTTGGCCCCGGGTTGGAATGTAATCCAATCGAGGGCAGAACGGTACGTAGTTCTTTTACGGTGCAAAGAATACGAGCGAAGCCATGGGGCAAAGCGTGTACAAAATGCTATCTGCTATTCGAAGAAATACGGCTGCCGCCGAGAGAACACTTGGCGGAATCGATAAGATGCCAGGGGAAAAGGAAAGGAGGACGGGAAATAGGGTTAGCTATGTACGCGATGCTGGTTAATTTCCAAGCGGCACGTTGTATGTTAAATAGAGTGCACGTCACATCTATTAATAGTCGGTATATTTCGTCCAAGAAAATGAAACACCGAAAACTATTTCTTAATAAAGAGAACCAGGTTGCTTCTGTTTGTTTCTCCAGCAGCTTTGTAACGACTGCATCGAGCGTGTTTCATGAACTCCAAGCGAGGTGGTGTTGATTTTAGAGAAAGGAAGAGCAAGTAACATAAAGGATTGTCCTCTTAAATAAAGAACGTACGGTCACCGTAAACATAAGCGATGACAGCAGCTAGATGAAATCTTCTGAGTACTCGTAAAAGCACAATTTTTAATACTGTTATAAACTTATATTAGAATTCTTCATCGTAGTAATCGTAAGATTGATTTTAATAGCTACGCGAGTAAATACTATGTTTCAGCCATAAGGTTAGAAGGTATAATAAAATACTTAATAACGCTGATATCTGTTAATATTCAAGATTTTTATGTTTCATCAACAAATTTTCATGTCGTTGTTATTCCTATTCAATTTCGTATGTTACGACGCTTCTCCGGGAAACTAACCCAGATCGATTTTAAATCTGTGCATTTTACACGTGAATGAATGGGAACTCGAAAACTCGTATACTCGTCCCTTACGCAAACTCGGGTCTCCATTTCACAATCCAATGGCCAACGTACGTACGTAACTACATAAATCGGTTGAAAGGTCACCGAATGGGAAGCAAAAGTTCATCCGATGGAAAGAAAACGGGATCAAGTCGTGAACGCGTGTACCTATTATACCTGTGCAGTTACGTACGCTGCAGCTCGAAACTGCCATTTCTGGTGGCATAGAAATTATTGTCAGTCAATGCACGCGACACTACGTCAAATATTGTATCAATCGTTGTTCGAGGCACTGTCAAATATTGTATCAGTTATTTTACGAAACACTGTATCGAAAATTGTATCAAATATCGTAATATAATTAAAACGGATGAAATTGAATGAAAGTCGTTAACGATTTAATGAATTGTTTTATTAGAACGAAGAAAGTGTCCACGGTGTTTTGAACAGCAGTGTGGGTACTCGCTCGCGATGGGCAATCGGTATCGAGTGCAATTTCAAGCGGTCGTATTTCTTTGCGCCGTGGCGGTGTGCATGGAAATCCGAGCGATGCGCTGCCGACTTGTCACGCCTGCAACGTCGGCTCGTAATGTTCGCGATTTAATAACGAGTACAGGCCGGTATTGATCCCCGCGGGAACAACGCTCGACAGCGGCTAGCCTCGCTCGCTCGACCACGCTCAATGCTCAACTTAACTCACTGTCTGACGCGATAATTAGATACGCTGTCCCGATAACAACGATATCGGTCAGTTCTTTCCACTGGTTTAAACGGCAGTCTAACGAGGCATTCGATACGCCTAGACTTCCTATCTACACGTGTGGTCTGAAGTCTTGCCAATTTATACAATGTACTACTGAATAAAACGGGGTAGAATCGACAAAATTTCTTAATGAATCGTTTTCAAGAGTATCTATTACGAAAATTGCTAAATTATTAATAAATGAACGCAAAAAGATTTTGCCATTTTTATTTCACAACCCTTCGCCAAATGACGTACCAAGCCTTAGATCACTCGAATGAGCTTGAATGATAATCGATAAATTGTAGAAGAACAGATATTGAAAGTCGAACCAGCGTTAATTTTTCGTCAGACACAAAAGTCCATAAGGTGTAGGTCGATAGGTCTAGCTCGGCTGTCCTTTTGCAAACGACGATTTACACTCGATTTACGTGGAACCGCAACTGAACAACGAAAGCTGGAAAATCGGCGATGCAGCTTCAACAAAATGGAACGTACCGTATCTGCAACAAGCATGATGGATTGCCTGGATGACGCACAATGCGGATCCTTTCTGTGAAAATGCATTGTGCATTTTCTCGTACGCATCTGGCTCCGATTGTCTGCTTTACCGGAATTTTACTATTTTCGCAACTCGACTTTTCTCGGTTCTAAACATTCGACCGTATGCCCTATTCATCGTTTAACTGCGAGCCTCGACGGTAGGACAAATTTTTGAATTGTTAACAATTTCAACGATGGGATGAAAAGAGGCTACAGCTAACAATAAGACCGACGGCATCGTGTATGATATCTACGCGATAAAGCCGAGCTTATTACTCGACTAAACGATGTCAAACTGTGATAACGAGCATGCTTATACACGTTGTAACATTCTCGATTTTTAAAGAAGACTTGGGAAGACTATTTACGACAGGTACAATAAAAATGATCTCTAATCAGTGATATAACTTCATTTTGCTTGAGATATGAACGAGGAACATTTTCGATAAATGAAGTTATATAATTCGATATTTGAAGATAAATAAATCTGCACCAAGGGTATAAGGAACGATTTCATTCATTATAGAAAGGATCTACGCCACATCTCCGTTCATGGTTCTGCTCATGAAAATTTTCGAAAGATAAAATTATCATGCAATCGCACTTTGAAGATAAATAAATCTGCAACGACGGATATAAGGAATGGTTTCGTTTCCTCTAGAAAGAATCTACGACAGATCTCGGTTTATGCTCCTACTTTATCGTCAAACGCGATGTTGAAAATGGGTTTCTCCGGAGAAGTTTGATCTAACACCTATAAGTAAGATGCAACGAGGCTAACGGACCAAAGTCTAGACGCTGGTTCTCATAAAACTTTTACCGCCAACAGGAACGCGTTACCGACAAGGCGATAATACGCGTAAAATCAAAATCGATGGGTTACGGAAAATCGATTTATCGTACCCGATAACTCTTAGAAGATCAACACGCAAAGGGAGCTGTACAAATTTCCGGACGGAACGGGAATCTAGTTACAACTTCCACGAGTATTGTACGCGTCAAAAGTGCGTCACATATAACGCTGTTAATTAGATTAAAGTTCAATTGGTTTCTCGTTAACGTCGAAACTTTTAAAACACGAGGCGAGGTACAAAAATTAGTTATGAAAATTGAATTGAAAAAAGTGAAACGAAGTACGACGTGACGCCTGACAATTTTTCACGTAGACAAAAGAAACGGGTGATCGAATTATTAACGAAACACTCAAAAAATAGTTATTTGTAACTCTATCGAAATGAAGCAATTCTCAGGTATGCACGTAGCCCCGGTAGAAGCCGAGGATCAATACCGTGGACGCGAGCAGCGGCGGTCGGGAACAAAGAACACGGAATGGGACATTACTTCGACAACTATCGGACCCATTCGCACGCATTATGGTAGCAGAGATCGTCGGGGGCCGGAAACAAATGGTAGCGAGTCTAAGCGGCAATGATTAATCGTAAACCGCAGCGTAGGACGCGGTTAAGCGTGGTTAATCATCCGGCGCGGGCGACCGAAGGGATTCCCCGCTGTGCGGTCCATGTGACAGAACTATGGCGAGCCACGATCGTTTGACAGATAGCCCCGTCAAAACAGTCCAGGCCGCGCGGCCCTTGTATCTGCAGTCGCGTGTGCATAGGCCACTGACACCTGTCGTGGCTCCTCGAGTCTCTGTCAGTTGGACTAACCGTTCGAACAATAGGGGGTTGCCCCACGCCCCCGCAACCGCGAACTCTCATACATCAAGAACTGACTAAGCTCCAAGACTCGCATCGATGCAACGAGCTTTTCTTGTTAAATACAGTGTCAGTCGCGAGACTCGCCGAGTACTAACGACCGAGCGTCGTAGAACGCTTTTGTATTCCGATAAACGCGATCGACCAACATTCGACATAAATGACTATTACATCGATTATTGTATTAACCGTTAGGTATACAGAAATATTGCGTCAAGAACGTGTATGATGGAAATGGGTTAAATCGAGTACGTGAACGTTGTCACGAAAGTACAAAGTCACGGCGAGGGATGAACGCGGATATAGCGGAATCCTCTCTAGCCCAGATTTGACCTGGTCTTAACTAGCAGGGCCTAACCTGACTCTATCTCGAACCTAACAGGGGGTCGCAGACTCTCCGAGGCCGCTGACACCTGTCGCAAGCTCTAGAGAATCTGTTAGCCTGAATAACCGAACAATAGGATCCTTGCACACCTGGATCTGGATTAAACGCTGGTTAACCAGCAAATTGTTCCATCAATATTCATTATCGACCATTCTAGAGCTTGATCAACAATTCCGCGGATGGGAATACGAATATACCCAGTTAAACATTGTTGGGTCCAAGGATTTTAAATGCAATTAAGAAATTTTAGATAGAGAACGTATTTTCACTCAGAATTACGTAATGAATTATATTATAATAGGTATTTTTATTAAGCTAATATATTATATAAATTTAAGATGAATATGAACTATTCAAGTTGTTATATTTTTTATAGATGATAGCGAAGTGAAATAGTATATATGTATTTATTAACAGAATAATTTAGAGTTCTCAGGTGAGTCCTTCGTCAGATTGTCTGCCAGGTTTCACCTTTCTTATTAAAATCTACGGAAATGTTCTTTAAATATTTTCATCGTTTCAGTTTTATTGTGATGAAACAGGAATATCTTTGTTTCCACTAAAGCTCGAGCTGTGCACGGCTGTTACCGGAAAAAGCTTTTTTATTGGTATCAGTTTTCACCCGAATGAAAAAAAGTGAAAACTTATAAATCGGTTATAAACTGTCGTGGAAGTAAATCGCAATAACTTGATTGTATTAAAACATATAGATTTCAATTTTGTTTTAAAAATCTGCACTAACTTTCTCTGCTACCTAACACGAACCTATTATCCGTGATATAACGGCAGAGAACAGAACATGTATTATCGTAAATTTAAGCGAAATACATTGATCATCTGCACGTTCTCGATTATAGATACGTAAGTAATAGAATGATTTGTTAGACGGAATTAATCTTGATTCAGTCAAACCGTGTTAGCTATCGGCAGTCTAAATGTGATACAAGTTTACGTTATGATCACAGGATATGCCCGCAGACGATCATTACTAACGACAGGTCCTAATTAATGAACACATCCCAATCGAATAGCCAAATAATCGTACATCCCGATACCGGGACTACGATGTTAAACTCCACCAAATTGCGCCACGTGAATCAACTCCGCGTAGTATACGTCTACATAGTTTTCTGTATGAGATTGATAAACGGATTCCTGTGAAAGTCTCTCTCTCTCTCTCTCTCTAAGCGAAATTCCTGATAAATTGCACAGGAATTAACTGACGGCAAGCCTTAAAAATTCAATTGGACGTCCGACACAAATAACAACACCCGGTCAGATTAACCGAAACGAATCACTTGCAGCTACAAAACATCGAACGAGTATTTTTTTCCTTCTCTTTTTTTTTTGTAAACGACACAATCAATTAACGCAGTGACAAGTCCGATGCGCACACCCTGGCCAACTTTCAGCGTCACCGGTGGCTAAAAATAAATAAATTCGTATAAACGCTGAATGTTTAACCGTCCGGCTGCAGATAAACGATAAAAATTGCTGGATATAAATTACAGACGCCAGCAAAATTGTCACCATAAAACGATTTTTCGATGAGTCCCGAATTTGCGCCACGTTCAATTCGCTTCGAGATGGAATCTACTGCTAAACAATGATTTTTCAACTTATGTATTAAGAACATGTACACAAACCGTCGCTTCGATTATTCTGCGAAGACTTGTATCAGAAAACGGCGATGATAAGTTGTACGTCGTGAAAGGAGAGGAGGATGTAATGTACGAACGAAAACTGCACACGGGCGCAGCAAAGACATGCAATTTGCGAAACAACCCAATCTGGGAAATTTTGCCTGGCGCGTGTTCCGGCTGAATATTTTCAGACCGCCTCAATCTCCCGGCAAACAAAGGTGGAAAACATCAAAAGATGGAAAAAAAAGCGAAACTGCCGTCAGCAACGGAACTGTTCCATTTGATGAATTGCGCGCGTAGCGAACGATGCTAAACTGAACAAGCCACTTGTACATTTCGCCAACGCGGAACACACAATCATGCCGAAAAAATTAGGGAAAATAGCAGCTCCAGAATGCATGAAAGGCATGCACAGCGATAAGTATTGTTCCATTCAGGACTCAGATCATTCATTTTAATTGCCAGTGGTTATAAAAAGAAAACCTGATTCCACTCCAAATGAAATAATTCAATTGTTATTAAGACGTTTTGTACAATTTCAAACCATAGCCGAATCTTAAATTGAATTATATCAGGAAATCTTAATAAAAAATATAAATTTGCAATATACTTTTATAGCTTGAAGTGCATCAAAAGTAATATAGAAATCTACTTACGACATAATAGCATTTTTCTTTGGTATCGAATTCGAGAAAAATTGCGAAGGATGAAAATCGAGAATAGTTCGATGGAAATATCTGTGCAGGCTATAACTCTATAGTTATCTGTCTAGCAAGCATCTAGCACGAAGGCAAGACGTAGGGCTCTCTGCAAACTTGAATTTATGCACACGTTGCAGCGTATAAGATTCTCTGTCCTTCCGTAACGTAGCACCGTGGCAAATTTCTCACCGTTCTAGCAATATTCCGACTGATGGGTTATCGTCAAATATATTTCGGGGATCAATTTCTCTATAAGACCTATCCGAGTGAAGTTATCTAATCCAACCTGGATGACCAGATTCAAACGTAACCGATATTGCTTCTGTCGTATCTGATTCATGCAAGTTTTTAGAATACATTTTAAATAACATTTTATAAATAACTGCATTCAATTTCCATTACAATAATATTTGAGCAGAATCTCAATTACAAAAGAATTTCAGAAAAAGATAGCAGAAAAAGGATCTGCAATTATCCAAATCCTTATATACGATCCAAGCACTCTGTCATTAGATCGCAAATCATTTGCTGTCTATTATTTCCAAGAAAACTTCTTCCAGAAATACGGATTTCTGGGAGAAGGCCGACCACGAGGCATAGAAATACTTTTATAGATGAACGACGCTACGTCTCGCATAGTTTCGGTCTATTAGAGTATTCGAAACGTCGCACGTTGCATCATGAGATTATCTGGTACGCGGTTATCTTTATACGGGATCGCAATTAACCGCGATAAAAGGAAGACGTCTAGATGAAGGTAGATATAAATTCTGTCGATCGACGTTGCTCAAGTAAACGACTTGAAAATATCCACTGAGTCAAACGTAACCTTCCACCACCACGTTTCGTGAAAGGAAGATTCGTCGGAGGTTTCTCGATCGCCTTGAGCCCCGACCTTGGCGCACGTTCGTTTTCAGGACCAGGTTAAGACGTTCACCAAAGAAATAGAATTCCTAACGGAGATAAGGATCCGAGATTTCAACCCCTTTTTTCCAGCTGTGGCAACGTTGGAAATGCAAAGTCAGAGGATATTCAGTGGGTACAATTCCCTCCTCCAGATTTTAAAGATTAAGCAATTTACCCGATGTTTCTACGAAAATTGATTTCATTCCGTTGAACAATTAATCAATGCAAATTTTCATTTCCTTGAAGTTTTCTCATTATCAGAAAAATAATCTCAATTGCATATTAAAGACTTCATTTTCATTTATCTCAGCGTTCAGTTATAATGCATGAATAATAGGAGATAAAAATGCAAATAGACATGAAGTATGGATGAGAAATTATAAGGATGATACGACTTCTTTACAGGATATGATATTTCGATATTTCAATAAATTCTGCATCAATGTCATCTTGTTATCGATCGCCCCTTCCTTACGTTCTGCAACAGCAGTAGACAGACGGAAACAAATCAAATGAACGATGAAGAAGGAAAAGGCATTGCTTTCTACAGATATACCTCAATGCTAATATGCCTCGGATTCCAATCGTTCCTTGTGTAACTAATCACGGTAATAAACGGGATACGTGCCTAATGAATTATTCTTCTAAAACAGACACGACTGATGTAACGCTGTTAATGAAATAGATGCCAAACTATGAATCATTCTTCCCGGAGGATCATTAAGAACTCATTTATATTTCTCGCAATCTTCGGAATACAATTTTCATTTCAGTCATGCGTCGACGTCAATGAAAACTTGCAACTCTGAACTCCTGGTTTCTTATTAAAAGACACGTTTTTCAAAAAAGAACACTCGTCGAGACAACGAGAGAGCCTTTGACGTTATGAAAAGGAAGCATGGAAAGTAGTGTACAGTTCCCTAACTCAAAACCCTCGTCAGGCAAAGGATTGAACCACCTCCTCGCTACGATTTCCGCGTTTTACGACCAGCGATTTATCGGGCTGGCCCACCCTGTCCTCTCTATCTCGCCGCCTACCCGAACCAGTCCATAAATTGCAGCGATGTACCGGAAGAAAAGAAATGAAAAGGGGGTGAAAGGAAGAAAGGAGCGAGGCGGGATCAGATTCTAGAGACGGGGACCGAAACGAAAAGTTGCACAGATCGTGAAGAAGCGGTTGAATAGAATAGAGGCGAGCCGTCGACTCTTGGTCGACGTATTCACGGAGATGCATCGAACGTACGAGGGAACGCATCCCTCTTCTGTCATTTGCACCGTGCGAGCAAAGACTCCCGCGAACGTATGCGGGAAAACGTATAGAAGCCGGATTCCCGTGACCGAGGTGCAATCGAGCGTGTAAGTGCATCGGCTGCTGCAATGAAAACTTCCCTCTCCACCCGATGCAACTGCCCCCCCGGTGGGTAACGTGCGCCTTTGATTAGAACTGGGTTTCACGTATCGATAGTCTATTTATGATACGCTTTGGCCTATATTAAAGAATAAAAATATTTACAGCAACCGGAGATCGCGAATTTTTATACGAAAAAATATGTTAGCCAGTTGAAAGATGCACCTAGAATTAAAATTTCATCTGCCATTGAACGAAAATTGCGATAAATAAAACGCGACGCGCAGAACGTGCTCACTTGTTGCATGTTAAGAACGTTTAATGACACCTAAGTCATCGCTTCCAACGCATTAAGTGCAACGCGACCGTAAATAGGGCAGCTCGTAAAATACTGTACGCGTCATTAATTCGCGTACACTTACAAATTGCCCTCGTGAACGAACGCGAGCACTAAATCAACCGACTCTGATAAATGAAGTACAAACGATAGCCATGAAAAATTCACTACATAAAATGCAGTTTACTCATTATGATTATTTCCTCTCACTTCGAGTAAATCAACTGTCTGAATTTCAAGTTCAGATGTCCTTCGCAAATACTACGTGCAGAGCGTAGGTACATACATCGACCGATTAAATCAGTCAGCGTTAATGCTTCCGAGCAAATCCTACGTCGAGCAAGCATATCCCTCCGGTCAGATGCATTTGGCGTCGCAAAATCGCTTAATTCCTCTACCTCCGTTTCCATGGTTTATTTATATCTCTTTATGGTATTAACGTTCCCAAGTTTGTTCCAAAGTACAGTTTAACTAAGATAATAGATAAAGTGCTCTTACAGAATAAACTCGAAGTCTATCATTATGGGATTGAGAATGGAACGATCGTAAATGATGATTGGGCGAAAGTGAATGATACCAAGAGAGTCTGGGAACAGGCGTTGAAATTAACTTGGTCAGTTTCCGAGCAAGTGCGAGGTTACAATAGAGAAGTCGAGGAGCGAAATAAAACGAAACGACCCCAAAACGGAAATAAACTTCCTTATATGGTACCCTCCTCTCTCTCTCTCTCTCTCTCTCCTTCTACCGGTTTCCTCCTCGTTCCACCTTACTCCCGTTTACCAGCCGGCCGGGCTCGTTGTATTTTCTCCGAAGGAGATCCGCGTTATCCGCTCGAGTTTACCCGCTCGCTACACTTATTCGGATGATAAAGCTGGACACGGGATCTGATATCCTGCTGGATATTGAGCGAGCCGCGGGGATGCGCGTGCGGAAAAATCTCACGAAAATATCACGTTCGAAGAAGAATCGCGATTTCATGATTCCAGATACGTCCGGGTATTAGCTCCGGTAGTTCCATTTACGGTAGATCGCTTATTTCCTATTACCTTTAACGTCTACTACAGCGTCGAGCTTCGAGCAATTTGTTTCATAACGACTGTTGTTATCTACGTCAACAATTTAAAACCTGCATTTAGATTATGAAATATATCGAGATAAAAATCGCGTCTCGCACGGTTCACGTTAAAAATGCTGATTGTACGAAGCATCCCCTAGCTCGCGAGACAAGAGGCAGCTTGAAATTGTCGAAGCTCAAGGGCGAGTGCCCTTTACCCGAAAGATTAAAAACGGGTAAATACGGTGCGAACGCGACACGCGTCGAGGGGGTTCCCTAGCGCCCCGTCAGAACCTGGCCGAGGGAAGATACATAAGGTAGGTGGAAGTACTGCAGAGACGAGAGGGCAGAAAGCGTGGTTACGAATTCACAATGGCATTGTGTAGATAACTCCTCTTCTCACTCCTACTCGCTCTTTTACCCGCAGCTCAACTGCACAATTTTCTCCTACGTCCTACGGTCACCCTCCTCCTTTACTCTACCCTCTTTCTTCCAGACTCCCTCCTGCGACCCCCTTCGGCGTATACGGGGTGAGTCAGTAAGAAATATCATACAATACATAATAATTAATGACTTTATCGAAAGAGGCTGGCTATGAATTTGTTATAAGCCGTCGTTGAATAAATTTATTCTCGTATCTCAAATTGAAATGAATTTTTATCAGGGTTTACAAATAAACGTGCTAATACAATCTGCTCGCATCGAAGTTAATGCGGATACGCAACAGTATTTTACTTTGAATATTCACGTATCATTCGACACTGTATTTTTTTTTAATTATTTAAAATTCCTGCAAAAACATAAACATTAACAGTCCATTAATTAATGATTAATGGACAATTTTCAATAATATTACTGATTCACCCTGTATATCGGTACATATCACAACCCCCCCCTCACCCCTTCTATCCAGTTTCATCCACTTCACGGTACTTGCCGTGAACGCCATTAATGGTTTCCGTTTCCGGTGTCTCAATCTCGCATTCTCCCCGCTTTGTCTCCAAGTCGCATGCACACACGCTCGCACACATCTTTCTTTCGTACCTGCGCTCGGCTTTCTCTCCTGTTTCCATCGTTTCTTTCTCTCTCTCTCTCTCTTTCTCTCTGCCCGACTGTCTGCCGTTTTCTCCAATTGAAAAGAACCGGAACACTTGGCTTTGAGAGCGAATCATCGCGTTCGGCGACGCAGCATGTATTGCGAGTACACACATCTGTACAACGACAGGGCGGGATATGTGTCCACGTTTAGATCTCGCGAAATCTGGTCGTGATTCAACGGTCCAATTTTTTTTACTTGCGAACATTGCTAGTCGACATGGTGGAATAATAAGTTTCCATCGTAATCCACGTTTAAATCCTCGCAAAATCTGGCAAGAATTCACGGATTTAATTTTGTATCGAAAAATGACGAAAATCTCGTTCTTCTCTATATGAATTTCTCAATATTGAGAGGAGAAACGGTATAGAAATATTTGGTATTGGGAGCGAAATCGCATGAAAGATTCTTATAGCAGATTCGCCTGCATTTATTTATCGTCGAGATGTAAAATGATTCGTCTCACGTCTCGAACGAACGCGTTCTCGATGCAGGCAAAAGGTAGAACGATTTCGATAACGATTGTTCGCAAACTCATTAATCGCGAAGATCGTTTAAACGATTCGAGCTCCTCCGCCACCGGCGTTGGCCGTCGGCCAACGTGTTTCCAAGGAGGGATTTGAAAAGATGGCCGGATATTTGAATCGCATCGTCGTCACGTTCGACGGTACCGATCGGTGACATCGGTAATAGAAACGATCGATCCGGGTTAATGGATTTATAGTTACCCGGCGAAGAATTTCACCGGACCTCCGAATTCCTTTCGCCCGATCACGTCTCGCCGTTACATGTTCGATAATGGAACATCAAACGCGAAGAGAATCTATTCCAATTCGAATGAAATTATCTGTAGTTAAGACTTGTGTGTGTGTGTGTGTGTGAGTTTTGGCAAAGAGTTCAGATGTTCATTAGATAATTTTTATCCATTTATACAGCTAGTAACAACGAAATTGAGCCAGCTACGTGCATGTATTAGTCTCCCCTAGGGGAACAAAATTCAAAACGAGTAAGAAGTCAACATTTTATTTTTTCGATGCTCGATCTCGCATTGATATTGTTGGATTTTAACATAATTTTGACGCGTCAAAATAAAAATAATGTTAACGTACGCACATTACCATCACCTACATTAAAATTCTTTTTATTTTGACGCGTCAAAATTATAATAAAATCCAACAGTACCGATGCTAGATCGAGCATCGAAAAAATAAGACGTATACTTATATTACTCGTTTTGAATTTTGTTCCCCTAGGGGAAACTAACACATGCACGTAGCCGGCTCAATTTCGTTGTTACTAGCTGTACAAATTTCGAATATATCTAAACGTATCGATTAAAATGAACGCGAGCGTAAAATCGAAAGGAGAGAAGTGTTCAATGAAAGGCGTGACTCGCTGATTCAATTTGGTTCGGCGTCCAAAATTAAAGTCCCAGCGACGCGAGTAATTTCATTATTCGCAAAAACCGACGTTCAGTGGAGCCGAGGTTCGGATCCTCTGTCTCCGAACAGAGAGAGATGCGTTCTTCAAAGGATTCTCGCCCATAAATTTCTCGAGGAGCATCACATAAATTACTCCGATTGAAGTAATGGACATCGAGGATCTATCGAGTCAACCCTTTGACAGGACGGCATAATAAAGAAAAAAAGGAAAGAATCGATAGGTAGCGATGGGTCGGGGAAGGAAGATCCGACTAAATCTTTGATAGCCTCGGAAGGCATTTCCACGCCACCGATTCTTCCGACGATCGTTCGACGTTAGTCGTAAAATCGGGATCCAAAATTCAACGATGCATCCTAGCGAGCGACATAAATTCCTCGCTCGTCCCGAGCGTTGATCGTTAAACCATCGGAATCCCCCACGATTTATTATCTCTCGTCTCATAGGCATAAAGCATAAACTCTCTATCTCGTCGTTTTTTCTTCAACGAGATACCTAATTTTACTGCAACGTCAGACTATTTCGCCGTCCTCTGACTTATTTGCGTGCCAATCGATGCTACGTTTCCCAACGGATCGTCAATGAACAAAAACTATCGACCACTATAGACAGTTTTTCCAAAATCGGCGTGGAACACGTTAAGTATCGCAGGTAAATTCGCGTTTGCGTGCGTGACTTCATTATGGGTCGTGGCATCTCCTTTCTCGAAGCAAAATTACACTCGGCTCGACCGAGCACGTAATCGGTTTACGTGGCAAAGAATCAAAAGGTAAAGTAGCCGGCCTTCGCAGGCCATCGACCAGTTGCACCGCCGCGCCACGCCGCCGCTTCGATGTCGCGTGAACTTACACGCTCTTTTATCTCTTGCGCCGATGCATATGAATGAAGGAACGCGACCCAGAAAAGGTAATTGATACGAAGACGCGATCCCGGCCCGATGTTTAAATGGAACACTATTTTTAACCGACACGGGGAACCGATTAGGGTGTAATTAACACCGGTGCAAATCGTGCGCGGGGATTCCGATTAAAGTTATGGCCCCTTCTAAACCCTTTTCCCCGGAGTAACAGGCCACTTCGTCTACGTTGCGGTATTGTTCCTGTACAACATTTATTCATTGGTCTAGATCTATTATCTTCCGCCTCGCGTTTTCCTAGATTGCGTCGCTCTACATTTTTCTTTAAACTTCTCTACACTCTCAGTTTATACTTAGACCGAGACACGTTATCGATAAAATATATAACAGGATATTAAAAAAATTAATGTTTGAATCGAGCAAGGAAATTCTAAAATATCCAGCAATGAATTTGATTCTTTATTTCATTTTTTAATGGTATTGAAAAATCAGGGATTAAACTTACAAAAATATATACAAAGCAGAAAGTGTTCCAATCCCTCGTTCGTTGATGCATACGTATAGGGTGTCCCAAAATTCGCGTGAGAAATAATTTTGATAGAAAATGCAGATTCTCAATGAAAAAAATCAAACTCTAATTAAAAACCTGTGTTTTCTATCGAAATGACTTCTTGCGTGAATTTTGGGACACGATTGAACACAATAAATACGATTGAAATAATCCGATGGGAAACCCATACGAGCTAATTAATAAGAGATGAATTCATTAAATACTGAATCACACTGGATGTTGCAACAACCGGAATCTTGATATCAAATTATATCATTGATACATCAGATACGATTGTTTAATATCACGCTATTGTGTTTCGTCAACGGTTGCCAAAGGGAACGAAAATGAAAGCCGATCGAATTTTACGTCATCGTTCTATTCTCTCACAGTCGAGCGTACGATCGAATCTCTCAATTAATTCCGGATAATAGAATCGGCGATGCGTAATGATCCGCGTAATTTTATAAATTCCCGATGAACGAAAGTTTTACGCGGAGAAAACAAACGTGCGTGGAACTGCGGCCAACTTTCCCGATAATTCAGCGCTGACTTTGTGTCAACGGAAGGAAACTGACGCGAACAGATTTTATATAACCGTATGCAATCTTTTTGATCGATGCAATAATACGATAGTAAATAACACTTGA
Organism: Ceratina calcarata; assembly: GCF_001652005.2. NCBI lineage: Eukaryota > Metazoa > Arthropoda > Insecta > Hymenoptera > Apidae > Ceratina > Ceratina calcarata. The sequence continues at coordinate 1,249,314 of NW_017158043.1, forward strand.
AAAATGAAGAGCGTGATTACGTATGCAATAGAACGTTGCTCTATTAGAAATTTAATTAATGACGGAAGGACAGTGCAAATATAATTTAACATTTTTATTTGTACATTTATAGCAAACTTTTCACCCACTGTTGCATTATTAAACGTCAGCAGTTAATTCTGATAGAGGTTTTAGTCGATTATAAGAAAATTACTATTTCGTCGTGAATTTCTTTAGACGAAATTTTGTCACTTGTACAGTTGGAAGGGAAACTATGTGAAACGCGAGATGAAAAGATGGAAGTGGTGCAAAGCAAACGTCGTAACCTCGATAACGAACGGAATTTCATGAATAATGCAAAGCCCGAGACCGAGGCGACGTCTCGGCAAGTATTTTCCATTATTAATAAACGAGTGGACACGATGAACGCTATTTATTCGTCGGACGCTGATGAACTAATAATTCAAAACGTTAATTCTCGCCGGGCGAAACGCACGTTTGAAAAATGTTCGCGTGAATCGCCGAGTCATTAGCAAACTGCTAACTACACGCCCCGCTCATCGAAACGAACAAGCTGAATGCGCCTGCCTCATTTTCCTACAATTAACTAATGAACACTGTGTGTTACTCGGCTTTTTAGATAAACAAAAAAGTACGCGGGTAGCTATTGTCTCGAAAGCTATAGCAATTAACAGGTAACGATTAACGTATCAAATCACTTAATTAGTATCAATGAACGCATCAATTTTAGATGGAACAATGATACATTATACGGAAAGTTCAAATAGAAGAGGTACCTGAATGCCAGAAGCAAGGATGAAAGATTTCCAAATAGGAGAAAAACAGTTCGAACAATTTTATAAATCTTACTCCTCGAGAATTATCATTTTTTCTAAAAGTTCATTGTTTCAAATATTGCACACAACTTTTTATTACATGTCTTAAACTTTTGGCAGAGATTTTACAGCTCATACGACCTTAAATATGAAACGGATTGATTTCATGGAAACGGCCGGCAGCCCTTGACTCTGCACGGTAGAGTAAGTACATCAAACGGGGCACCCCGACATGGCTCAATTAACTTCGCTGGTGATTACCTACGCCTACGAGTCGAAACTCGATCGAACTTGTCAGAACAAAATGATCATCGATCACCGATCGCATTACACGGGGAACGTATAGCGGACGAGATTGAAACGAGTAGAGAGGGAATATTAACCCGCAATATACGAACGTATGTACGGTGTTCGTCACATAACACTGGCCTGTGCAATATGCCTTGGTTACAAAGGGAAACGACCGGCGAACACGTTCGTCTCTTCGACAAAGTGGAACTTGACGACGTGATTAGTCGACGTTAACGCTCTTGGATCCGGAAACCGATCCGTACTATTCTAACCTTCGGTTTCGACATTTCATACGAAAAGCATTTTGGACAAATTTTCAGCAGAAGAAAACGAAAAACTAAGAGCATTCATTTATGGATCCAGGAGACATGATCTCAATTATTACTTAAATAATGATACACATAATTACGTACGCGTCGTTGATCACTTTTAGCAGGAATATAAATGAAACAGTATCCATGAGATTTGTGAACGCGGGCGGGTGGAAACGACATATATAAAACAGGCGCATTTATTATTTAAAGTTCCGCAATCCAGGGGATACGGAAGCGAGGAAGGGAGAAAGGTGTCAGAAGAGTGGCGAGAGGAGTGAATTCACATTCCATCTACGGTCTTCACTTCCTCTCTCTAACCGAACTCGGAAAGTTTTCCCGGCGTAACAGCTGCGACCCGACAGAGAAGCGGTTTTAATTGGGTCCGCAGCTTTAGCACGTAGAAACCGTACCTTAAGGTACGCGCCTGTAATTTCACGAATGGACCGACGAAACTTCGACTGCTCCCGGAATAGAAATCTCCAGCCAGCTATTTCGTTACAGTTTCATAATTAAAAATTGTCCACCACCCCGGGTGGGCTCGATTTAGAAAAAAAATTGGAATTGTAAGAATACCTTCGAAACGAGCAAAGAGACGTTCTCCGAGTAGACTTGTTGCTATGACAATCGAGAAGCCGCGGAGATGTTCGGTGACGCAAATTGGAGCGAAAGGCTTCAGAACGATCGAGATTCGCCTAACCGGGATCCAACGAACCAGGTTAATCGATCGGAACGCGCTCTTCGAAATCCCGTTTCACGCGACACGTCCAACACTTTGCACTCGCACTCGCTCGACCGTAACGACAATAAATGTCAGCGCATTTACATAGCGACTACGACTCGTTTATCGTAGGAGTTCGCGTGAACGTCCCTCGGAAGACGATAATACATTTATGAAAATTAAACGAGACATCGAGCGTAGTACATATCTCCTAACTCGTTTAATATGTTATCTACTACTGCCTATTTGTTTCTGTACTAACGACTTTATTAATTTTTTAATATAAAGACAAATAAATAAATAAGATAGGTTTCTGGCAATGCTCGCTGGAACTTTCCCTGATATAAATCATCGCTCGCTGCACATATGCTCGTGGAACACCGCGAACGAACTTTCTACCGCTAATTATCCCTACCCTATTATCATGGTCACAAATATTCCGTTACGCAAACAGGAACAAGTGAATGCGAGGCTAACTCGCAGCTTCTTCGAATGTATAAGCTGCTAATTATGCCTGTGCAACATCTGGTTCGCTAGTTACGAAAAAAGTGAAATTCTGATCTTGACGACGGCGTGAATCGAATTAAGGATGTATTGGCTATACAGTCAATCCCAAAAGTTTATGTACCTTAGAAAAACGCATTTCCTATAATTAAAAAGAAATCAGACGTCGGAAGAATAATGCTAATAATAAATAGCTACGTGCTAAAAAGTATAGAAGGAAATATCCAATTAAGTATTGACGTTAGCGAAAAATTTTTACATGGAAATTGTAGATCTCGTCGTCCTCTACAAGAAAGGTAGTATACAATTTTTCCGTACATTCAATGGTTTGGGAGTTATTGGCGAAAAACGAAAATTTGGAAGAAATTGAAGGGGAACCCCTTGGAAAAATCTCGGAAAAATCGAAAAATTTTTTTTGTTCTTTATTATTAGCAATATTCTTCCGACGTCTGATTTCTTTTTAAAAAATGCGTTTCTAAAGTGCATAAACTTTTGGGATTGACTGTTTAGCCAATACATCTTTAAGAGAAAGTAATCCGTGACCTGCCGATTGTATTTCATATACGGGATCGTGGAATTTAAAATTCGAAGCGTAAGGAAATTAAAACTCGATTATCTACATTGTCACTTTAAAAGCGATCTTGAATAGAACTTTTCAATTTTGTGCATCATTGAACATTCGCTCGATTCGTAGTTCTAAATAGGAAATACCGTAATCGAAGATCAGAATCTCATTTTTGCGATTGTTGTCGGTACCGCTAGTTGCCAACGCGCGAAATCCAATCTTCTCCGTGCGAACGTTTAGAGTTTTAGAGTCGCGTTCCTTAACTCTTTCTTCTAGCGTTCCTCGTACCGGGGATGTCTCCCCGGTCGATTTCAATCCCGGACCGTTAAACTTTTGTTATTGCAAAGAATCAAGCGTTAACCGTCTCGAAGCCGATCAGAATCCGATTGATTCCGCGTTGTTCACGCTTAGCAAATTCCCTATTTCATATTTCTTCTGGGAAAACAAAGTTCAATGACTTGAAAGTCTGCTCTGGTCATTGATCATCGTACCATAGATTTCGTTTTATCAGCAGTGATGAACGATCGGATTTTCGAAAGGCTACGAGACAAGCAAATTTACATTACTTTTATTGGTGAAATGTTTATTTTGACGCAAGCACCCGAAATTGTTTTCCGCTCGAACGTCGTTTGATATTCGTTTGTGTAACAGATAGCGAATGGGTTTAATAGGTGTCCTCGAAATTGTACAAACAGACGTCCCGATAACCGAGTCACCGTAGCAATATTTCTCGCGAGAGCAAACAGAGTCTTCCAACGTTGCGCGATACGAATTACTTTTTCGACGTACTAATTAAATCTTTGCTCGCCGAGAATCTCAATTAGTCCGTGAAACGTGCTCAATAATATCGATAGTAATAGAGTCGTGATCGACGTTCTAATAGACTCTTCACATCTTTCGTCCTTCCTCGCGTTATTTCGTGCATCGGAAAAGTCAGTTCAAGTTGTCTACCAGATGTCGACCAGCCAATTGATTCTACTTCTGTGTATAGCTGAAACTGTCACCGTTTACGTTCGCTGACCACGTTTCTGAACCGATATCATGTAATCCGGTGCCATACGATAATGGTAATTAATTAGGTTGACAGATGCTCTTAATTGTAACGTCGCGTTTCTGATTACTACGAGTGATTGCCATTAAAGCGACCAGTCAAATAAATCCTGTACAGAAAGCTACGAAATAAATCGCATCTCTTTTCTTTCTGTTTCAATAATAAGAATATAGAGACTAAGAACTATTATACTTTTCTATGCACAAATCTATAACAGCTATGATACCCTAAGTTGTTGACCGCAGCAGTAACGTGATATTAAACGAGAGCATTTTAAAGATGAAAATAGTAGAAAAATTGTAGTGATTTCAGATTTCGAACGTTGGGCATCGAAGCTTCGTTCGCTATTTTATTATATTTTTTCCTAGGGATTGTAATATATACGCGAGCATCGGAAGTACGTTCGCCAATTATTTTCAGCACCAGTCTCCGAACCATTCGAGCGGGACGAGTCGTGCAGACGTAGAAAATGAAGAAGAGAAAGAAAAATTGGAGAGGTAAAAAAGGGAAAGATAAGGAGGAAATATTACTTCGCCGAATTAAGGAAGACTCGGTCTAGGCTCCATTAAATTGCGTCGAGAATCGAAAAAGTTCCGCCGTTAAGAAGAGAATAAACGTCGGTCTCGCTTAGCGTACACGCCTCCAACTTGGAATTAATTACACGTCAATTAGGGAATACGGCTGCAGAAAATCGAGGCTCGGTCATTAAAGTCGGCTACCAAGTTCACCCCGTGCGAAGTATGTTGCAACGCACCCCAGCCAATGAGCTAATTTCCGTTAACCCTTCTTCTTCTTTTCTATTCTATTCTGATCGAATCTACGGCATTTCTAACGTTCAGATATCGACGAACGTTTCGTTAGATCGACTTAACGCACCCAATTTTATTATTCTTCATTTATCGAAGATTCGTACGAATGTAGAGAGTTTCCAATCGAAATAAATTAATGAACAGACACAACGATTTGAACGTCGTAATTCCAATCTTTCTGCAAATGAACTAGTATCTCAATTCCAACCAGTCTACTCGTATTTCAATCTCGATTCTCTAACGAGCGAAGACTAAATTAATAAGAGAAACGTATAAGGGTTCGTCGGCTACGCGTGATCGCAATCAGCGGGATAAACGATGTTATTTGAGTCGAGCGGCGGGGCGTAGCAATTAAAGTCGGCTACCGGCAAACACATCAGTAATTACAATGGGATTCGGTATGACCGCGTGTAGTACGCGCAATCGTGGATAGCGAAGCGGTTGACCGATAATAAGGATATTGGTAACGGGAAGCAGACAATGATCATTAGAGAACGAGCGAGAGGAGCGGTGGGTGAAGAGGTATCATGACTCCTACGTGACTTGGGTCACCGACCTCCAAGTCATTCTTTTTCACCACTGAAACCGCGAGCAAAGAAATATTTAATTACTCTCCCGTCGTCGCTGAACCGAGCTGTCATGATGTTCGATACGACTCCTTTTAAAATCCCATGAAAACCGACGCTTTTCATTGTAATGTTCGTTATAGCTCCGATTTCACAGCTTTTCATCGAGGAAATTTCAATTTGCACGTACAGTATTTCACATACACAGTTTTTATTTGAATAATGAATTTAATAAATTGTAAATATACATTTAGTAAATTGAAAGTAAATTCGAATTTAACGAGTAATACATGAAAACAGAATTGAATCACAGTTATTATGGAGTTTAAAGGCAAACAATTTGATCGCGAATGAAAACAGCATTGAAATCGAGTAATCTAGGTGATCAGAAATAAATGTACGCAGGTGAAACATCGAAGAGCCAATTATGCGCATACATTCGAGGGGACGCTAAAAACTAGAACTACCCTAGATGGTGTTTACGGATCAGCGGGCAAAGGTTTCTATGCCTTCTGTAAATCTCTCTGTTTCCATCGTAACCGTTAAATCCTCGTCCCGTTCGATTCGAGAAAAAAACTCACTCGGACAGATGCTGTCCCGTACGCATACATAGACACGAATTACACGGAAACCGCGGCATACTTGCGACGAAGGAATGCGGCCCATTGCACTTTACCATCTTTGCCTGTGCTGCGTCTTATTGCCTTCTCTGCGTCAGAGGAATTTCTATTGACTGAATAATAGCCAGTTCATTAACACTGACATCGCGTTATAGCATCCTGGCAAAAAGTGAACTTTCTTATTTCACAAGAAACAGGAAACACATCGTACATATATGCACAATTTCGCTGCCCTATCACGAAACTAATCATACAAGATTACCATTACTCGTACACCATTATTCATTATTATTAATGTTACTATAGACGCTTGGACAATGAATTTTAGTTTCAAACGATCTGTCGATCATTGCATGAAATATCAATTGCTATTTCTGATGCAGACTTTTATTAAACACTATGAAATTTAAAATATACTTGAGTGGGTCTATTCTGTAGATCCTTCCCAAGTTTCGTTCAACTCCCTTCGCTAGAACCAAAGTTATTGCAATCGGAAGTGATAAGCTTGAAAGAGGAACGCAGTTTACGACAATTTGAAACGCCATATGAACAGACGCGTGACTAAAAGTCGCGTGAATTTCGGCTGTATCTCGTCCACGTGTGCGAAAGTTGCTAATCAAGCCTGTAATCTCGATAAAACCTTTTTAACGAGTTACACGGCCGGGGAGCGGTGGCCGGCTGGTAATAGCGGGAATTACGGCTGTTCGAAATTCGTGTAACCGTGCAAATATTAACAGCATCGGTAACGCCAGAAGTGGTTTACCCCTTGTTTATCCGCAAATATAATTTATAGCAGACAAACTGGCAACTTGCTAAATTATTTTGTCCCTCCAAATTGCTACGTAAACCTGCTTTAAACCGTTTAATCTACCATCTGCGGAACGTGCCGCTTTTTCAAATGTAATACTCGCCAATTTATAATCTGCTCTACGCATTTCCCGCCGTTTCGTAACATGAGAATTTTATGCACGTTTATCAGAGCCCGAGCGATATCAGACTTTAAACGTTTCGAGCTATCAGAGAATTTGACAGAAGTTCCAAGAGACTTCGTGCAAAAGTACTCGAACTACTCTCGTACACAAACACTATTATTATTCCTCGGTTAGGTGTTTTATGAACTGCCGCGAGATTTATGAAAGTCTAGTACTCGTGTAAACGTGCATTCGGTAACAAGCATTTGTGGCGGTGCAGCGTGGTTAAAACAAAGATTCGTATGCGGCCAGGTTGAAGTACGCTGAAAACAGTATCTTTATAGACGATACGGTCGATAACCCACTTAGGCAAGCGTAACGCTGACTCGCGAAATGGGTTTCGATCATGCTACGGAAAAACTTGAACGCTACGTATTGCTATACACGCCTCCAACTTGGAATTAATTACACGTCAATTAGGGAATACGGCTGCAGAAAATCGAGGCTCGGTCATTAAAGTCGGCTACCAAGTTCACCCCGTGCGAAGTATGTTGCAACGCACCCCAGCCAATGAGCTAATTTCCGTTAACCCTTCTTCTTCTTTTCTATTCTATTCTGATCGAATCTACGGCATTTCTAACGTTCAGATATCGACGAACGTTTCGTTAGATCGACTTAACGCACCCAATTTTATTATTCTTCATTTATCGAAGATTCGTACGAATGTAGAGAGTTTCCAATCGAAATAAATTAATGAACAGACACAACGATTTGAACGTCGTAATTCCAATCTTTCTGCAAATGAACTAGTATCTCAATTCCAACCAGTCTACTCGTATTTCAATCTCGATTCTCTAACGAGCGAAGACTAAATTAATAAGAGAAACGTATAAGGGTTCGTCGGCTACGCGTGATCGCAATCAGCGGGATAAACGATGTTATTTGAGTCGAGCGGCGGGGCGTAGCAATTAAAGTCGGCTACCGGCAAACACATCAGTAATTACAATGGGATTCGGTATGACCGCGTGTAGTACGCGCAATCGTGGATAGCGAAGCGGTTGACCGATAATAAGGATATTGGTAACGGGAAGCAGACAATGATCATTAGAGAACGAGCGAGAGGAGCGGTGGGTGAAGAGGTATCATGACTCCTACGTGACTTGGGTCACCGACCTCCAAGTCATTCTTTTTCACCACTGAAACCGCGAGCAAAGAAATATTTAATTACTCTCCCGTCGTCGCTGAACCGAGCTGTCATGATGTTCGATACGACTCCTTTTAAAATCCCATGAAAACCGACGCTTTTCATTGTAATGTTCGTTATAGCTCCGATTTCACAGCTTTTCATCGAGGAAATTTCAATTTGCACGTACAGTATTTCACATACACAGTTTTTATTTGAATAATGAATTTAATAAATTGTAAATATACATTTAGTAAATTGAAAGTAAATTCGAATTTAACGAGTAATACATGAAAACAGAATTGAATCACAGTTATTATGGAGTTTAAAGGCAAACAATTTGATCGCGAATGAAAACAGCATTGAAATCGAGTAATCTAGGTGATCAGAAATAAATGTACGCAGGTGAAACATCGAAGAGCCAATTATGCGCATACATTCGAGGGGACGCTAAAAACTAGAACTACCCTAGATGGTGTTTACGGATCAGCGGGCAAAGGTTTCTATGCCTTCTGTAAATCTCTCTGTTTCCATCGTAACCGTTAAATCCTCGTCCCGTTCGATTCGAGAAAAAAACTCACTCGGACAGATGCTGTCCCGTACGCATACATAGACACGAATTACACGGAAACCGCGGCATACTTGCGACGAAGGAATGCGGCCCATTGCACTTTACCATCTTTGCCTGTGCTGCGTCTTATTGCCTTCTCTGCGTCAGAGGAATTTCTATTGACTGAATAATAGCCAGTTCATTAACACTGACATCGCGTTATAGCATCCTGGCAAAAAGTGAACTTTCTTATTTCACAAGAAACAGGAAACACATCGTACATATATGCACAATTTCGCTGCCCTATCACGAAACTAATCATACAAGATTACCATTACTCGTACACCATTATTCATTATTATTAATGTTACTATAGACGCTTGGACAATGAATTTTAGTTTCAAACGATCTGTCGATCATTGCATGAAATATCAATTGCTATTTCTGATGCAGACTTTTATTAAACACTATGAAATTTAAAATATACTTGAGTGGGTCTATTCTGTAGATCCTTCCCAAGTTTCGTTCAACTCCCTTCGCTAGAACCAAAGTTATTGCAATCGGAAGTGATAAGCTTGAAAGAGGAACGCAGTTTACGACAATTTGAAACGCCATATGAACAGACGCGTGACTAAAAGTCGCGTGAATTTCGGCTGTATCTCGTCCACGTGTGCGAAAGTTGCTAATCAAGCCTGTAATCTCGATAAAACCTTTTTAACGAGTTACACGGCCGGGGAGCGGTGGCCGGCTGGTAATAGCGGGAATTACGGCTGTTCGAAATTCGTGTAACCGTGCAAATATTAACAGCATCGGTAACGCCAGAAGTGGTTTACCCCTTGTTTATCCGCAAATATAATTTATAGCAGACAAACTGGCAACTTGCTAAATTATTTTGTCCCTCCAAATTGCTACGTAAACCTGCTTTAAACCGTTTAATCTACCATCTGCGGAACGTGCCGCTTTTTCAAATGTAATACTCGCCAATTTATAATCTGCTCTACGCATTTCCCGCCGTTTCGTAACATGAGAATTTTATGCACGTTTATCAGAGCCCGAGCGATATCAGACTTTAAACGTTTCGAGCTATCAGAGAATTTGACAGAAGTTCCAAGAGACTTCGTGCAAAAGTACTCGAACTACTCTCGTACACAAACACTATTATTATTCCTCGGTTAGGTGTTTTATGAACTGCCGCGAGATTTATGAAAGTCTAGTACTCGTGTAAACGTGCATTCGGTAACAAGCATTTGTGGCGGTGCAGCGTGGTTAAAACAAAGATTCGTATGCGGCCAGGTTGAAGTACGCTGAAAACAGTATCTTTATAGACGATACGGTCGATAACCCACTTAGGCAAGCGTAACGCTGACTCGCGAAATGGGTTTCGATCATGCTACGGAAAAACTTGAACGCTACGTATTGCTCATCGCGACGTCGTTCTTCATATACAATATTTCACATTTCTGTATCCCGTGCAAAATTATTTTTTACTATTCAAGCACGTTCAGCTTTCATTTTTAATACCTACTCTCTTTTCCTCTCACAGTTCTAAACAAAATGATTCATCAGCCATTCAATTAAAATGATATTTTTAATGTACGAAGTCTATAAAACACGTGCTGGTCAAACGTAGCAGGCGCGTTTGTCTAAAAAATTATTCAGGAACGCTGCTCATTCCTTTTTATTCACGAAGCTATGTACATACGTCATAAAACGAAATAAAAAAAAAAAAATCGTGTACCAGCGATATTATTTAACGAGATACGTGCGCTTGTGTGTATGAGGGCGATCCATGCGACTATTATATTACTATCGACACTAAAAATCTCTCGATGGTAAATCCCGGTGCTGAGCAATGCAGCTTTTATTCCATGCGCTGAACCAAAATTCATACGAGTACGTTCATACACAGCCATTCAAAACCAGCCAGTTTCCTGGTATCCAAAACGATGTAAATAAATTATTACATCAGAATATTGTATCAATCATTATATGAAATACAGTATAAAATATTCAGGCGAAACATTCTATCAAAAAATGTACGACGTAAATAATAACTAAAATTTTGACCAAAATTGTACGCAGTGAAGAATACTTGGACGGTTGTTTTTCGATTCGACTCAGTATGGAAACGGGGACCGGTTACAGTTACAATTCCGAGCGCGGTTCCAGCGCATGTAATCGTGACATACGTAGTTGCAAACACGCTCGTTAACAACCGGGACCTGCGCTGGTACTGCAATCGGCGTGGCATCGCGGCGTTGGAGGCGGGGAACGATGCTCTCTAGACAATTTATTCCCCCGCTATCCGCGCCGAACGTTTGCATTAACTAAAGCGAAATCCGACGTCAAACGTTAATGACGGCCGGAGCGCAGAACCGACGCGTTCTAACTGATCATTTTATCGTACCCGCTTCCGTCTGACAAGCTATCACTCGTGGCTATTCAGGAACGAATTTCGTGCATCACAACTTACATATCCCGGCATTGCCATTCGCCTTTTCATGAATTTTGAGTCGTAAGGAGAACGCAGGTTAAAAACGTAATTATTTTGAATATTATTGTTATTCAATTATTATTATCATTATCAGTTCATTATTCAATTTCCACTCATAAAAACGTAAAAATTGCTATGTCTTTTCTTATGGCAGTTCTAATGTGAAGAGTGAATGATTCGTTTCAAATGAAAATTCATGTCGTTCAAAATATGAATTATTAACAAAAGCTGATCATAGTAGTGAATGTCCATAAGAATAAATACGTAGGTGTGCACGTTTTTAACTTTTACGAATTCTAAATATCCAAAGACCCAACCACTACGAAGCAGACCGGTCTCAGTTTTCCCTGGGTGGGTTTCTTTCCTTGGTGGCAAGTTCGCGTTTATGCGACACAGACAGTGATACGCGTTTATGTACCTTTTTCCACGCGGCCGGTCTTACGCGTCGCGGTGGCAGGAATGAATTTCAACGCGACCTAAGATTATCCACGGCTTCACGTCGCGTTTAACTTAACGGCGAACTTCTCACCGATAGTTACTCCTTTCCCTTTTCTACGGATGCAGTTTTCCCCCTTGCTTAACGCTATTTTTATGCATTGCATATCACGCCACGGATATTATACATATATGTATGTATACGTGGAACGTGCCTCCTATATGCGAGATTACTACTGTCAAGATGCAGTACACGCGCAAGTGTGCAATAACAACCGGACCTAACGCAAATACACTTCCTCTCGTTGCGATATTCAAAAGAACTTAACTAGTTTTCCTTCTGCCTGTTGCATAATTCATTAGGTTTTGTAAAATAATAATCAGATTTCAGAATCGATTTTTTTAGCATGCAGTGAACTGATACTGATTAAAAAGAGAACTTAAATAATCGTCTTCCTAATTTATGTAATTCATTTAAAAATTCCAAACGAAATCTTTTTATGAAAGATAGAAATATAAACGAAATAACTATGGAACCACTACCGAATTCCCGTCTCAATTGTTAATCCCATTTAGCCAGCGGCTGGCCGATCACAAAAATATTCCCAGGTGACTCGGGACGGATACCGAAGAAGCGTGCTTCTACTTTTCGATTTCTGATCCTATTCAACATACATACATGCATTTCCATAAGCCTGCGGGGATCCTCGCGACCTTCGCCACCCAAGTATCCAACAGTAAACGCCCCGCTAGTTTCGTCTTCGTGGAACCTCGAATCATACGAAACTTCCTCCTTTATTTATAAATTGGATAAAACCCGTTTCCTTATACAAAATTCTTATACAGAATCCAGGATTGTCATATTAAATGCAAATGCAACTCATTTAAAATCAATTTAAAAATGCTGCAGTCCGCAAGATTCAAATGTAATATGATTTCGACTTTAATGAAACAAAATGCAATTTAATTGTAAAACAACTTTTTAACTCGTCGTTTATTTGATTCGAAAATAATCTGGTCACCGATAGACGACTCTGGCTCCGATGCACCTTGTGCACGACGATAGGTAAACTCGAGGCAGACGGTACGGAGGCATAATGCCTGATACTAGCGAGGATACACGCTCGTGGATGCATTCAACGAGGCAGACGGAATTCCACGGTGGGAGAAAAGGGAGGGAAGAACCAGAGAGAAGCAAACCGACCTGTCTGAGTCAACCGGTCTAACCACATGTTTGCCTGCGAGTCGCTATGCAACCGGATAGGGCTCGCTCGGAACCGTAAGCAACCTTAAGCCGCGTTTACGTCGACGAGCAAATCGATCGGTCGACACGATTTTCTATGAACAGCAAAATTGCGTTTCATCGTACATAATAATCGCGTAATAAATTGAATAAACGATCATCTAATATAAATCATGTAAAAACAATCGTACGATCTCGAAAATTCAGTTTATTTTTTCAATACCGATGGAGGACGTTTGTCCTGCGGGTCAATCGGCCGCGAGTAGAAACCGCGGACAAAGAGGAACGGCCGGTTGTCCGGCCGCGAGCTGCTCGCATTTAGGTTAATTAATGGGAAAAGCTGGCGGAGCAGCTTTACGACGGATACACGTGGTTACGCGACGCAGTGGCGTGCCGTTCACGCAATGAGTCGAAATGATCGAGATCGACATTTTTTCCAGCTCGCTACTACGCGCGTACGTACGAAATTCATTTACAGAGACGCGACTGTAATTATGATTCGTCGTTTGATCGACGGGGCTGAATCGATTTGAATACAATGCCCGAGACACGGTGAATCTGTACGATACCTTGCTAACTGGGTCGTTATGGGTAGGATGGAAAAGAGGTATTGTAGCGTTTAATTACAGTTTCATGGTTCACTCCCCGTTGCCTTTCCGTCGTGCTTTGAGCTAGTTTTTAAGAGAAGGAAATACACGAGCCACGGGAAACGTGATTTTATTTATTTAACAGCTTTCGACAATCTTTTCCTGCCCAAGAAGCAAATTTAAAATGTTTAGCAGTTTGCGGTCAATTCATCTGCGCTGTCCATGAATATTTTAATTGAATAACTACTTTATAAAGTACGAACTGCCTGTTTTATATCTTAAACAATTTATTATCACAACAAATTATTGAAGGAATCTCTATTTCGCGAGATACATACCTCGGCAATTGAACTCTCAAATGAATAATGAAGATGAGAATATAAATAAAATTTTATATATGTCCTCGTTCCCAGAAATGTTCCACTTTAGAACACGTCGATACGATTCTATTCTTTCTTACTTAATACTCATACACAAACGATTGATTACTTTTATTCCGGGAAAGATGAATGCTGCGCATGGGGATACGTTGACGATATTAAAAATACACGAAAGGTACTATCCGAAGCGGTGGTGGTATCGCGCAAATAGTCTGCAGTTAAATCAGATTTAAAAATCGTTTTCCGAATCAGTTCATACGGCGAACGACACGATTACCAAAGACCGGGCTTGCATCTCGTATATTCTTTCCGATGCGAACCGAATATTGGAAAGAGAATAAAAAGCGGCTGGACGGATCGAGCAAGTAAATGGCGAACGTAGTCGTTTCGTCTAAACTTCTAATAAAAATCGCGATCAATGTGTATAAGCTGAACGATGTAAATAATCTCTATCATCTATATGAATAATTTAGATCTAAAAGAAATTGTATGTACCACGTCGATATGTACAAGCATGATAATACAATCGAGTTATACGTTTTAAAGCAGATTAATCAAATGAAATTTCGTTGTAATCGATTGGAAAATAATTTGACTGTTTATCGCCGTACTAAAACGTCAATATCTGAATACGAGAACGTAAGAACCTTTTGATTTGGAAACGAATGCACTTATTGTTCCAGCGATTAATCTTTACACGAATAATTACGAGCTTCGATGTTTAAAAGTGTTTAATACTCGTCTAGCCCGTAGATCCAATCAAACACGAGCAGTATTTGTAGCAGTAGAACAAATATCTGGCCATTCCGGGATTCGATCGAGCGATAAAAAGGACCGTTCGATCAAGAGGCGAATTACAGCTATGCGATCGGAACCCGGGAACGCAGAGTGTCATGCCAGAGCACGCGTGCGTGCGTGTACATCCCAGCTACGTGTGCAACGGTATGCGAACTGACCATTTAAAATTTAAATGTTTCGCGTCCCGACGCACTTTATATATCACCGATGCTCTTTCCCGCCGCCACCGGCCGGTTCCCATATTTTATCGAGCCTCGCGAAAATCATTCCGCGTACACCGTGTACCCACCCATGTAAATGTCGCGCAAAAATTTTAAATAACAGCTAAAATAATGTTTTTGGCTCGAGCCTATCGCGCACGGCGATCGACGACGCGTTTCGATATCATTTTACTATCGGCTTGCTGTATGCGAAATGTCTTCGAACAGACGTAACATTATTTACCTCATTTTTATTAGTCTGCCTAATCCCTGAATGATTAAACTAGTTTACGATTCTACGTGTAGAAAAAATAATAAGCTTATTTGTATAAATCAATTGTGATAAGCATGAGATATGATTTTCAATATTTGCCAGACATTAAATCCTTCACACAAAAATTTAGTGTGTTTATTATATTAGAATTAGATTTTCGAACTACTTATTACATCATGCTCCGAGGTGAAAGAACATAGCATTATCTTATGTAGACCTGTTCTATGTGTATACCATTATGTACTCTACACTCTACGTCGCGTCATCTGTTTTTGATACGTACCTACATCAAATAATGAGAACTTTGCTCGTCTAGCTACGTTATCGAGATACCATAAATTTACATCCTGGTTAAACTGGTCACTGATAAATTCTCAAGAACAGTTTTCTAGGAATATCAGTTAAGGGCTGTCAAGGAAATCAATTGAAAAGAGATATTGAAGAATATAAATAAAAAGAATTATATCAATTACTAAATAATGAAAAGACTGTAAAACATTTAACATGAAATAATGATCGAGTTGCAAGAACCCTATTCATCTAAATTCCTTAATGACATATCATTATGGCAACAGATATCACGTAAACGTGAATCGAGCCAGTAGTCAAATTGATGTGAAAGAAGATTAACAAGAAAGAGCAACATCATAACTACCATGAAACGAATCCTATCTCATAAGTCAGAAAATTGATACGTGTAGGAACGTAGTACGTCAACCAGTCTCTCAATCAAAAATAAGGGTGAAACAAGGCTTAGACGTCGTACAAAGGAGATCTTCTTCTAAATCTCGGTCGTCTCGGCACGCTTAGAATTTCCGGCACGAGCTGGAAAAAATCCAAAGACGAAAGCGACGTACACTACCGTTAAACACTACGTGGACACCCGGTTTCTTCTGATATACAGACTGGGTCAATAAGAATTATAATCAGAAATAACAAAATTGATTCTATTAAAGAATATTATAAAAACGCAGCAATGCATTATTTATCATATACGAAATATGAATATGAATTTGTGAATGAACAGACAATAAGCACATGAATTATTATATGGCTGTACCAACTGTGTGAATGCATTATATACAACAAATGTTAATACGAATTACAACAATAAGTACATGAATCATTGCATTAATTATTATGTGACTGTATCTATATTCTTCTGAACCGCGAGCATACCGAGAACGACGGGGGGTAGTGAATGGACGGGTCGCAGGAAGAAATGGGAGGGCAACAACGAGATTGAAACGAACGGAATAAATTTCAGCCACCGAACGCGAACGTTACCGAGAGAGAGATTTAATTAAAGATGCATTGCGCTTCATTTCTGAAGTTCAATGGGAACTCGTCGCCGGCCAGCAGCAGTTGCCCTTCGTCTCCTCACCCCTCGTTCTCTGCCTGATTACATCCGACCATAGACCCTCGAACGTGTTCATTTTTTATCCGATCAAACAGACTCGACTACCGAATTCCCGTAGTTCGAAACATTAATTGACCTCCTCTCGATGCCTCATTTACCAATCAACATCCACGGGATTCGTTTATATGTACTATCGACGAATTTCTTTGAAATACACGTGAACTCTTAGCATTCGTCAGACTTTAATTAATAAGTTTTCTGGATCTCTCATCGACTCGAATGAGATTGTTTTGCAGGAAACAGAATGTAATAGAAGCTACGATGATTAAATTAAAGTACAATGTATCCACGACGGTGGAAAGACAATTTAATAAACACGTTTCTGTCTGCAAGTAGCAACCGCTGAGCACGTGATGTTTCAATTACACTTGAATTAATTAAACTGAATGGAACGAAGAACGGATGACGTGCGTCGAGGGTAGATAACAATTTTTTTTACCCGTCATATTACTTTTTATCTGTTCCGCGTATCCATCCGCTAGCGACATTTTTATTTCATCGGAACGAATGCCTGTCTTGCAGCGTTCGACGTGCGATAAAAAAATATCGCCGAAGCAAGAGAAATCACCGCGGTTACCACCGCGCCGGCAGGACCGTTCGATAAAATCGTCGTCGAATTTAAATTGTATATTGCCATCGAAAATTTACGCGTCGTCAATTAAAACGTTTTTGCACTAACGAAAAAAGCTCCTCGAGGACGATAAAAAAAAAAAAAAGTGGAACGACAGTAATCGCGGGTGTTACGCAAGAATGCGTGGACAACGACGGACTAAATCGCGTTTAGTCTCTCGCGTGGAATAATAAAAATACCTTGTGTACTTTCCGTCCGCATATTTATACGAGATATAAAAAAAACTGTTCAGATTACGGAGACAATGGAACTCGGATCTGTTTCGGAATTCAAATCTCAAATCGCCGTGCCGCGATTTTCGCGTCACAACGAAAAGGTTTTTGTTAAAAGGGAAGAGTTTTCTACGTTATTTCGTTATTTGACATAATTCTTATCGATTCCCTTCGTACTATAAAAAATTGCGAGAATCTACGGTGTACGTGTGTGATTTTCTGGATATCAGAAGTTTCAAGCGGTAAACCGTAGCGGAGAGATTTACAACCCTTTAACTCTGACAGATAAGAAGTAAGTGGCGCAATATAACGTCTGTACGTCATTAATGCGACGGGAACGCAGACGGCATTCCAAACGACAGTGGTCAACTGCTGTCTGTTCCTTCTTCTGGCTTTGGTATTACGGGATATGACCAATGACTAGTCGCTTCGTGCCTCGACGTTCGTAGGTCATGAACACGAGAGCTACAGAAGCGATTAACGCTCATCAAGTGAAAGACTTTTGTACGAAATAAAACTATGAGCTAACTATTCGTGATTGGTAGCGAAGCACAAATAACAACTTGATTGATTTCAGCTACAATAAGGTCTGAACAGAATTTTTTAATCTATCTCTTGGACCAGAACGAATTTAATAGATTTTAAGAATAGAATGTAGAGACGTGCAAAAACACGAAAATGTGGGGACTCAAAAACATTCTGGAGGTAATTATGATATTTCATTTGAAGTTTTCATGTAAAAAAAGCTAATTATCTTATCTTATCTAGCATTTTATGTCCATCCTATTTTCAAACCTACATAACTCTACATTAACAAACTAAATAGATAAAAATAAGTGAAACAATTTTATAATACGATTTTACGAGAACGCTTGAAATGTCGAAAATCTCATGCCACGTTTGGTTTTGTTGAGTCCCATAGCGATCACTGACATTTTTAGGAATTTCGAACATTTTCGGGAATTTCGAACATTTTCGGGAATCTCGACATAATCGAGAATCCATCCCGTCCCGATCACCGGGTTCTCGCACACCTCTAATAGAATGTACATATCTCTATGAGATAGAGGCAGAGTAAGTTTTCGAAATAATTGGAATTGGAAAATTTCCGATAGAAACCGTATGCCTGTTTATGAATAAATAATTGATAGAATCAGAGATTCTCGGAACACTAAAATTTGCGGTTGCTAAAATCGCGAGATTGACGAACGCGATTGCAAACAGAGCATATATCAATTTTTCACTTTGCAAACAAACAGAAACGAACGTATCCGAACAAATACTGACTCGTCTCTTTATCAGCCAACAACGAATTACTTCGACGTGAGATAAGAAAAGGAAAAAAGTTTAGTAAGAGTAATTTCGACAAAACAGAGTCGAACTATCTTTTACGACGATGCATTAACGTTACGTTTATTAATTTCTTATCTCAGAGGAGAAACATGAATCAACGGCTGCGAATTAATATGCCACTGATTAAATGGGTTGCGAGCAAATCTGCGACGGCCGTGTTACAATGGCTCTTATAAATAATGAATAGGTATAGCAAATCAATCTTGTCGCGCAGTTAAAACAGACTAGCTATTTTTTCCTGCAGGAAACCATCGTATTCAATGCAACACGATAACGGTTAATGCGCTATACGCGATAACACGTTACGAGCTTACATGCGCTGTAAAATTTAGTTACTATTGTTCCTCCTCAAAATTACATGCCTCAGATTGGCCAATCAATAACATGATTGAACGAGTGTTTATTGCAAACTAGTTTTCCTACTTACAGCGGATGTAGAATATCTCAATTAATTATTCTAAATCAGAATCGTCTCGTTAAAAATATTGCAGAATGAATATTTTCAGAACAAATGTACGGAACAAAATATTGTTATTCATTACTGAGAACATTAATATAAATACGTGAAAATAAAAAATGCGTTATATAGAACGGACAGAATGAAAGAGAGAAAGAAAGGAAGGGAGAATACGGCGAAAAAGATTGCCGTGTACTAATTACAATGTCGTTGCATGCTACGACAAGAACTATGACCAGTTAACAGGCAACGTTTTGTAATTGCCGGGTGGAAAAAATCGAGAAAACCATAATATTGATAATAATATCGCGTACACGTACGTACTACGCACGGATGTACGGCATAAATTTCACGTGCATGCAATCGCGAGCGCGATCAGTTAGCTACGATTCCTAATGAATGCTACGTGCAGCTGTACGTTTACAATTTTTCATCGAAACGAAAAACCAGATACCGTATGTAAGATTATACGTACTTGGTAACACGATCCCTGCTCGGACCTGCTGACGATTGTCCTTAGATGAACGTTTAATCACCGGAGCCAAAGTTTTACGCAGCCGAATGCTGCAAGTCCTGACATCCGAAGTACAGGCGATCACTGATCGATCTGAAATTCATGCGACGCGACGATCAATCTCATATCGTACAATGATAACAAACCATATGCATCTTCGCGATATTTTCGGAGTACTCTCGACTCTCGCAGAAAAATAATAGTGGCTCACAAAAGTATTCGAAGTCCTTTTAAGACGGAATATAAAAAATATTGACGAAATAAACCCAGGAAACTTCGAGACTTGAGAATTCGGTACGTACATTCTAATTTCATAGACAGAATCGAAAATTGCAATATTTCAAGCAATTCACTTGAAAATAACTATATAAAATCAATTACAAATGCCACAGTCCATGTTTGTAACAATGTACCAATGCATTCGTCGCGATAGAAGCGTTATTCGACTTCCAACTAGAACAGGAAGTCTAATTTTAGGATTGTCCTATCGATTTTAAATTTCAGTTGTAATAAGCAAACCAAGCTGTTCCCTTAAATGTGCCACGGTTGCAAGTTATCAAGCTAGAGGAATTCCGAAGGTAAAAGAAACAACTGTTGAAACACGGGGTCGTCCGGACACGCGAAGGGGGAACACACGCGTCTATTCTCTGATCACGTTCGCGACTTTACGCGAAATGAATTCAAATCGACGAGCAAATAACGCGGGAGTAGCAGGCAGCGTTCTATCGATGGACAGGCGGTTGGACGCGTCGGAAAACGGGCAGAAAATCACGGTTACCCCCGGAGAACGAGAAACGGTTTTAATCGCCTTTATCGAGGCCGTATTAGCAAGTCAGAAATCTCGAGCAATGAGCCTCCGCGAAATTTCGCCAAACGAGAGAAGAATCGATCGCGGATGGAACGACATTTAAAATGCTAAACGAATCTCGCGAATATCAATAGAGAGAAGTTCGCCTGCTAGTTGCGCTCTGCTCCGAATGCTCGTTACCAGAAACGAGAGATCGTGTACTTAATCACCGAGTGTTCGGAGGATGCGTTTGTTACCAGATACGCCAATGTTTTCGTATGTTCCGTGGCTTGTTGGTATTTACAGAGATGTCTAGTCCGATCACTAGACTGCATTTTTTATTTAGAGTATACTCGGGTAGAATGAAATTCAAATTCATTCAATTCGTAACACATGTTACTTCTGATAGTAGTTACAAATTTTTGTCATATCAGGAACCATACATTTTTCGAGACGAAAGTAGACCAACGGAGGTAAAAAAAAATGGGGGACAATGTGTATGTAACGCGAAAAAGCGTGCGCTAAGGTTGTTGGTGTATTTGTTTATGTAGGTCGGACTCGGCTATACGCGTGGGGAGATGACCGAATGTTTCGATGCTTACATACATATATGGAAAAGCCTAAGAAAAAACCGATAACTTTTAGTCATACTGCTAAACGAATAGTCGATTCTATTGATTAGTCGCGCATGTATCTATCGCTGATCATCCCTCGTTTCGTACTTGGTAACCAAACGTAAACACGACTCGTAGTTTTCCGTGATTGGAATCGATAAGCAATGCTGTTTACTGTACATAAAAGAAATCTCGAAATTCTAAGAGATAACCTTGATTACACAAGCCGCGTAATAAGGAGAACCGGCTTACCTAAGAATTAATCGGCCGAGGGGAACGTCCTCGGTGCAATCTCAGCTTCCGGCGTGGCATCCATACACTTCTGCACACTTGGGCACACGTGAGCGGAAACGTGGTTGACGAACATACACGACACGAACGAAAGCACAACTGGGTTTCTGATTAACCGCGAGACACAACCGGGGGGAAAAAAACTATGCTGACGATTGAATCGCCGCGAACCGACCTGAAATTCGCACGGCGCGACAAGCGACAACTTTACGTCGTACTAACTGATACCGACGACCCACGATGCCTCCGCGATATGACTCGAGATACTAACGATGCTACCACGCCGAGAGATCGGCTTTGACTGTCGAGCTGCAATGCAACGCCTGTGCGACTGCGGGGCCTGCCTGCTGTCAACGACACGCGGACGAAGACCCTCTCGCGTCCCACCTCGCGGTTCGTCCATCGGAGCGCGACTACGCTCACGCTATCTCTCTCCCCTTCGACCGGCGATCCCCACCCGACGCCAGTGTCGCGACGCTACGATGTAGCACGAAAGCTTCCCGAACGCACCGCGCATGCTTGTCTCTCTAGTGCGCGCTGAATGAATTCGTACACACGAGTTTTAAATACCGAACTATATTCCTTATGAATAGACCGCGCATTTTTACGCTACACAAGATATGATAAAAAAACATTGCCTTTTGTATAGAAATCCCTTTCATCTTTGAAGTTTTCTAGATAAACTACGTGAAGTCTTTATACGTGATTCAACTTTTCTATAAATGCATACACATGCATGTAATCCGCAATCTAGTCACGAAACAAACATATTTTCCTGTATTTATTGGGGTAAACGAAATTTTGGAGTACACATGTCGTTCAGATTTTCAAATAAAGCCAGTAACTATACTTTAAAATCTGAAAAATCTGTGAGAAGCCACCGTGACGAAAGATATCGAGGCATTACGAACCGTTCCGCAGATTTAAATTCTAATTCGAAATCGGGAATGGTAGGGCTCGGTTAAGTTGGCCAGGCGAGGCGAACTAATGCCCCTGCCAGCGCGGAGCCCCCGAAGGAATTTGTAAATTCGACGGTGGAAGTTTTAATCGTCCATCAGGGAAGAAACGAGGAGCACGAACTTTTCGCATAATAATTCTTTTCCTAGGTTTCCCGCGGCGGGAACCAGCTTCCGTCGCGTCGCCGTCGTCCCCTACGATCCGGAGAAAATGAGCAGGAACGATTCGCGTGCGCGAATAAATATTACTTATAGCTTCCCTGTTCCCTGGTGAAATGATCTTTGGGGACGCGTCTCGCAAATCTAGCTACCCGAGCCATCTTCCAAATACCAGTGGGAATTAATATGGACTACCATTGTCTTTCGATTATTGATTTACTATAGAATCTTGGAAACCGTGGGACACGTCCGATCGATGAACAGTCTTATGGTAAATGCGCGGAACATCTTTTAATTGAGTCGAATCAATTCTACCAATTGCTGTAACACTTATTAGATAAAACATTATTTGTACTACGTAAACGGGTGAAGCAGTAGCCGTCTGCCGGGACAACTACATCACAGGTTGTATACCGTGTAGGCAATCGTAAAAAGCGAGCTGGTCGATGTTAAGAGAAATAGTTGGAGCGAAGAGAGAATCGTGCAACCGGGCAGTGAACCCACGACCTCCGGAGTCAAATACACCGCGAAGACGTTGCTGGTCGCGGAGATGTATCCCTTCTCGTAAAAACTGGACCCTGGAGCAGACTCGCCTAAGCACTTACGTGCAATGCAGTCTCGCGTGGTACCACGGAATCGCACGAGTCTCGTAAAATTTCAACCACGACGCTCGACTCGTATTTAATCGACCGTGAACACTACTTCCGTAGGATCCAACAGTTTTTATTATACATATACTCCGTCGACGATTGCTAAATTCGACGCGATGATCCAATAACTTGTCCTGTTTTAAAGCAACACATGAAGTTTTGCATAATAGTTTTATCTATACAAAAGTTTTGTCAAAAGTGGCATTCGTGTAAACGATATAAACTCGCTAATTGGAGTGACTACTCTATCGGCAATAATCGAAGTGGTTAAGATTCTGATTTGAAGCACCTCTCGATTTCACAGTAGCAGACTTCTTCCTCGGTAGCGCAATTATCTTGCAGACCTTTCTGCTTAACGTTTATCAACCGAGCAACGAGAAACGTTTGATTTCCCCGGTGAGTTTACGGTATCTGGAGGCGAGCACAGATGCACGGATACTTTACAAAGTCCGTACAAACGTGTTACGCTTCGGTAAACAGTCGATATTATTTTTGTATAGTTATTTACTCGCGGCTTCTGCCCTGCCAGTTTCATCGGATCTTTACCCGTTAGCCAAGGATGCGATAGTTCGCGTATAACTCCGATCGAAGTAGTACTGCGTTTTCTACGTGAAGATCAATATACTTTGATAATCAATTGATTGAAACGATGATCTAATCATGCTACATAATACTATGTCTAAATAGGGAGAAATGATATCTTTCATTTTCCATAATCGACGTTTCAAATTGTACTGCAGGCTAGCTTCGACAGTTTAAGGAACGATAAAAGTAAATTGAATTCATTTACGATTCCTGAAAGAGGGGACGTCGGCAACGTATACGTTTTCTAAAGGGTAGAAAACCATTAAACACGTCTACAATTAACGTTGATTATTATTCAAGCCTCGGCGTTGTTCCATCGAAATTGGCCCTCTGCAACTTCTTAGCCGATAGGTAACCGCTTAAAATGCATGGCATCGCTTGATCGAACGACATTGAAAGTGTTGCGCAATACTACCACGTTGGAAATTCAGTATTATCGGAAATGCAAATGGGAGCTACCTTCTCTGTGTCATCAAATTAATTTGTACACCTTACGGCTCAAGTCATGAATTACAAGAAATCGGTCGAATTGATGTATTACATTTTGTATCAAATTTTCAGTGGAAATAATGATAAATCTCAATGAAGTCGACGTAGAACCTTTGATTTTCACTACTAATCACCGAATCTATACATATATTACATTTTATATCCTCATACGATTTCCAACGGAAATAATGAGAAACAAACTCTCAATGAATTCGACATAGAACCTTTGATAAATTTCCTTACCAATCACCGATTGCAACTCTACTTGAAACGTCTTTTGCAAAGTCGAGAAACCGAGAGGTGGAGAAAGAGGAAATCAGGCGAACAGCGGGTATCTCAGAAGAAAATACTGAACAGCAGATCGTATCTTAAGAAGCATGCGGAGAACGTACTTACCGAAGGCTAGGCTGTTTCTTCAAACTATCAGCGAAGAAGCTTCTTTGCACAGGCTTCGATCAAGCTCCCAAGAATTCCAAACGACAAGGCATAAAAAATTATAATTGCAACAGGGTAGTCGCTGTAAAAATTATGGTCAATGAAACTGAGACTTCGTTTAAATTTTTCCAAGTGTCGTAAGGATAAATGGTTTCCTACCGAAGCGAACGTGACATCGATAAATGCATAATAGCGACTAATAAGTATCGTAAGACAATTGATATTTTTTTTATCTCACGTTGAAAGTAGCTCGGGCGTGTGTGTACTTTTAATAAAACAGAGAGCGAGAAAGTTCCAGGACTGTTGTTTTCAGATCGGGTCTATCCCCGGTGACTCAACTTTGTTCCATGGTTGTTATTTTAATAAAGTGCACTTTAAGACTGAAATTATGCGGTGAAATGCTTGTCTTGCATAAACCCGCGCCAGGCTTTCCATCATCCTCGAACGTTTTGCCCCGACGCGTCAGCATTTTGTTTAATACCATCCATTTTAAAACTCTTTATAGCTCTCGAGCAAACGAACCGCTTCGGAACTACCCCTTTGAACGGGCGCTACTTCGAAAAAACGTTTCACCGTCGAGATCGCAATGCAGATTCGTTTTGTATTTTGTTTCGTTACGAATTCCGCTCAGAATGAGGGCCAGCGTGTGAAGAGAAAAATTAAATCTATTTAAATGAAGGACGTAAATTGGTAAAATTCTTATGAGAGACGTTATTTTAATTAGACGACCTATAAATTTTTTATTACGTAAATCCTCTAAAGAGAAGAAAGAATGTCCATTCTAATCCTAATTCCAAGTCCTTTTGAACGATATTCATCAGAAATGTTAAGTCATAATGAATTTTTTAAATTGCCATTACAAACGACTTAGTTCTCATAATGAATGAAATGTACGGCACTGGGAATGATCAGAAACAACGAAACGCGACGCATTTGGAAATCTCCCGAAACACGGGGAAATATTGTAAATTCACATAGCTAGGAGATAGTTTCATAAACAACATTTTCCAATTCTCTCGGATGCTAGTATCCGCGGGAAAACAAGCGCCTCCCGAATGCCCCGGTCAGATTTTCATTAGACTTTCCACGGGCAAATCGGATTAGCCAACTTTAGCTTCAACCAGAATACAAGAGATTTTCATTAACGAGTAGCTAGCACGAGTGCCGATATGATAAATCGATTCGTTACGCTCTGAACAGCAAACCGGAAATTAGAAATGTAAAAAGAGTTATAAAATATAACACATTGAAAGTAACGTACAAGTTATAAATAATCAATAAAAATGATGTCAAATATATTTATCTGATTTTATACAAACTAAGACGTCAACCCCTCTGAACGGAGAATTTACCAGCTTGTAAATCCAAAGCAACATTCATATCATAATACTTAGACGGTGAAATAAAGTCCCTAATATTTAATATATATATTTTACTTTGCATGGAAAGTCGTACTAATCACCGTTATTGCCCGAAAACTTCTGGCCAGCTCATTTTTCACCCGGGTCATTAAATTTATTAGGCTATCTTCCGCGTTGAAACAATTTTTCCTGAATTTCCGCGCCACCGCGGCCGGAACCGGGTTTTTTACCGCGAACAAAGGACTCGAATCCGCGCGTTTATCGCCCGATGATGTAGCTTCCGCGAGCTAAATGTACCGTGAATTAATACAGACAGATGGCGGATTTCCTATCCGTGATACGGAGATCTTTGCATTCGATGAATAGCAGATATAACGCACTGGTTTATTGTCAACCGTCGCAGCCGTTCGTTATTCATTTTTAGTACCTTCGAGCGCAGCAGTTTCAATCGTATAAGCGGATACTGTAAATAATTAGGAATTTGAAAATGATCGAATTTAATCAAGTACGAGGGTACGCATGTAAATGAAGTATCAGATGGGGCGCGGATTTACGATGCTTTCTAGATTTCATTGTTTTCAATAAACAACCGTTGCCGAGGACACGGAACGGGTTATTTTCGAAACGCGAAATAGGTACAATGTCATGCCACGTTACAATTGACTCGAATAATTATCTCGTTTCATTCGTGTGCCGGCGAGAGCCAGCGTGTATATGTAGGGTCAGGGTGTTAACGAACCGGATAATGAGTAGTCACGGTTCGTTAGATACTCAACAACCAAATAATTAGCAAGCGGGACTCCCATGCGTCTGGATTTCGAGCACCGTGTCTTTGTCAAATTTCATTTTACGCAACGCTCCTCTCCATTCTTTCTCTCGTCTCGTCTTCCCGCAATCTCACGTTACCGTGTCCCCTTACCTACGTTACGATTCTATATTTTAATGACGTGCCTGAAATAAAACTGAAGAATCATTTGAATCTATTCAGAATTTCTTGCGACTTCTATCGTAATAACAAGTGTTCGCTGTAAAAAGTGATAAAATAACGACAAGCGAAAACAGGAAAGTTGAATGACCAACACGAAATGAAAATCCTACCGCACGTGCAACAAAATGTATGAAACAATTGTTGTTATTCGACAGGAGATTGGTATATTAACTAAAAACTTTTTGCTAGGGGGTAGTAATTGTAAGTTGACGCGGTGGACAGGTGGGGATATTACGAGGCAAGGGAGCAACGTCGACGTCGAGGAACCTAAACGAGTCTAAAGTAGCCACTTCTCTCGTACTCAAGCTCGTTTCACAACGTGAGCGTAACCGAGTGTTTTCCTCGATGCCTCTTGACCGAGTTTCTGATGGTTTCGTTGTGAACACAGAGTTCCGTACCCTCCCCGCGGGGCGCCAAAGTGGATCCGCTAAATACGACACACTTTTACCAGCGGAACTATCGTCCGTGAAACTAACGCCGCGCAACTTTGTATTTCACCTCTCCATTCAGCATGAAATTTATTTACCAGTTCTCCTGTTTCTCCATTCGTAGGATTTATACCGCAATTACAAGTGAATTCTCAGTTCAAGTTCAATTCTCGCCCCTGTCCACTGGTTCATTTAAGCGCAAAAATATTCGGATGACAGATCTCGAAAATTGTAAATAATTAGAAGATTGCAAGGGACAGAATAAACGGAATAGTTCCTGATGGATGTAATACCATATTACATTCACTGGTCTTTAGCTTAATCAGTTAATGCAGTTTACCAAATACCGTGGAATATTGCTGACAGACACTCAACATATCCTACTACTACGGGTGACGTATTATTAATTATGCCAACATGGAGCTATTAGACCAAGACAATAGCCCGTAATCTCCTTGTACCGAGGTAATAGTACAGTTAGAGACGTGCAGAGGTTCTTCATTAAACAATGATACGCATTATCCTTTACATACCGTTCGATCAGTCTATCCTCGTTTCAGAAATAAGATTTTATAAATCAGAATCAATAGAGATCTTACGGTTGATACAACTTTGAAGCGTACATTACTATGTAACGATATTGTCTCGCTAAATTCAACATTAACGTCCCGGATAAAATGAATTATTTTTTGTTGAACATCGTGTGTCATCTTTTGTTTTCTAAAATCATTTTTTCAGTGACATCATTTCTCTTTCATTGATCTCTTAGATCCATAATCGACGCAAAGCGTTTGGCGGGGTCAAGGGGTATGGTAGTCGACGAATTAACAAGACGGGCCGATTTCTGACGGACTCTGAAGTGACACTTAGTTGCAATTTCCAGGGAGATCGCTACTGCCGGCTGGTGCAACGCTTTATCTCCGTCTAACGAAGCTGCGGTCCGAGATTGCGGCACGTGGAACATCAGGAACTCGTTAGTGCGTGAAGCATCCAGGCATTCCGGAAACTAACTCCATTTACCAGTGGTACCGCGAACCCCGGCGCAGATAGAGGCCTCGCCGAATTAGGACGTTCGTAATTTACATTTCCAACGGGACGTATCGATCCGACCGTTTCGAATCGCGATCACTCAAAAATCCGCAAAACAAAACGATCGGAGATCGCAGAGAGGCGACAAAGATCGTAAATGCGATTCATCTTTGTTCGAATACGAATTGCCCGAGAGGAGCAGCCACGTCGCGATTATTACTGAAACGAGATGGAATCTGTTTCACGGGACATCGTCGGAAAAATTATGCGACGTTTCAGCGACGGAAGCGTACTCGAAGGAGTTGTCCGTGGAAGAGGTCGGGCGAGCAGCCACGGTAATTATTATCATTGGAATTTATGGCGACACCGGGATTACCCTCTCCCAGTGTCCAGCGTATGGAACTGCAAGAAACTATTATTACCCCCGCTCGTGTTTCTTGTTTCGCCGTTCCCCTATCCCGGAGGACCTCGTCCCGAGCGAGGGTCATAAATCAGCCTCGGTTACGTCCACCCGCGGACTCCGTGAACCGTTCTCGGCCAATAAAAAAAAGAAAAAGAAAGAACAGAAATCGAACGATACGAGTACACATGTAAGAAAACCGAAGTAGCAATCGCTCTCGATGAGCTTTCCAATCCATTACAGGCGGAAAATCATCTTGGGAACACGAACGCTTATCGAGTCGAACTTCGTCGCGGAAGAAACTCGCGGCTCGTTACCAGTCCATGAATTTTCACTTTTCTATAAACGCAGTTTACTCAGGACTCTATACATAATTTGCTCAGTTATTCTTTAATTATTAAAGTTTAATACGTGTTGAAAAAAGGAGTGCAAGAACTCTTGAATCGTGAGATGGAACGTTTGAAAGGGTTTACTAAATTTTGGAATGATGGTAGTCAGGATTATTGTTGTGTAAAAGAAGAATGGAAAGGGTATCTATACTAATATTTGCAGAGCGAACGAATAATTCTGTTTTAATCCGATTGAGATGAATATCCTAAGAGAAGTTCCAGGCCCCGAGTCACTTTGACCATCGCGTCGGCATTAATAATACGCGATAGGGGGCTTTACCTTTATACTGAAATATCTATTGCGACGAGTCTACGCATTATTAGCCGGGATTAACATCGGCTTTCTCTACAGCAGTAGCTTATAAGGGACATTGGAAAGGATTCGTTGAATACAAAGTGAATACATAACGAACGGCAACATCAAAGAGATTTTTGCCATCAGAGGAAAAAGCTGCGATACACCTCCCGCCGAGTACATATTAGGATGAATAAAAGATATCTATCGAAATACATTCTTCTTCAAAACTGGTCCCGATGAATTTCCCGTGGCCAGAAATCTACCTCTTTCAACCATACTAACTGTAAAACTCATATCTTCCCTTTCGATATCTTCATTTCATTTTTCATCTCCACGTTCTGATAATTAGACTACATACTCTCAAATCTTTCATATGCGTACGTACATCGTACGTGTAACGGACGTTATCATATTTTTTGCTGACGAAACTTTTCTATAATTAATCTAGTAATAATTATTTCTGATTCCTCTGCCTTGTAGTCCTTGGCAATCTATCCCAGAGATAAGCGGCGATCAATAACCGCGTATTATTGTGAAATTTCCTTGGTACACGTAAGACGGGGAGTGCGTGATTTACCCTCTTCGCGAAAGAACACGAGATCGCTAATTAAAATCGTTTATATCACCGAGGGGATATACCGGTCTAGCGTGTAATTAATTCACCGCGATATCTAGTTACCTCGATACACGCAGATACAAGCGCAGATACACGAACACACGGAAGAAAGAATGCGACGGAGTTATTGACTATTCGTGCGTAACGAGCTGAATTTATTCGACGGGGCTGGTTTCTTTTCCTTTTTATCTATCGGTAACCCGTACGCTTGGAACCGACGATGATACGAACATAAACCTGACGTTCAACCGTAATCAGTTTCGCATAACGGACGGCTGACAGGAGAAAAAGGTATCGTGCATAGAACACGGATTTACCAAAAGTAAATCGATGATTAAAGAACGAGGAAACTCGGCTCGCAATTAAGGTTGTATGAACCCTCATATAAAAACAGTGACAAAACATTGAAATTTTAACAGTTACTAGATATATAACACTGATAATAAAACACTGTACAAAATTTTATTTATAACCCGGCTGTTTAAGTTTCTGTTGGTCGTACAATTAATTATATTAAATACAATTAAACCTCCTCAATCGAGATTTCATATTTGAAACTAACATCACTGACGCTTTGCTTTGCATAAAAACCCACAGCCTGGTCATCTCCTATTTATACATATTAGAGCGGTTTCGATTTGAGAAGTTCATTAAGCGTTTCTACCGAAAGTTAACTCTGCTCCGAGATATCCGTGGAAGATTGCAAATGGAGTAGAGAAGAATGTGAGAACGCTAATAGAGATCTTTTAGCCGGTTTCGTGAACTTTGAACACGTCGTAGTTTAAATTTGCTGCATTGGGTATGCAGGTGCGCACGGACACTGCACACGTCCTTAACACCGAAAGCTATTTCAAAATTCCGCAGTCTCTTTGCGTATCCATTCTCCCGAAATCCTCGCCAGACTAATTGCTACAGGATACATTGAGAGAAAAAGAAGAAGGGATATTTTCTAAGCTCTCTCCTGAATAAAAAGAGAGAGCGTCGAGTATAAAAATAATCGGCGAATCATTTTCACGTCGAAGCGAGTGAAGGGGTTAAGGCCACGTCATAAATTCAGTACACGTAATCCTTAGCAACGGCCTTGAGCTCATCTTCACTTTTTCAAAGTGCACGTGTACCTACCGTATCTGCACGAGTGCGCTTCGTATAAAATTTCGAATGCCAGTCATCGATGATCAGGCTCTGTGGTATCAATTAAAAAGTCTGTTTTAGACAGACGCATCATTCGTCATTACGACGTATTCTTAGACCTGACCAAAAGGTCAAAGGTGGTAGCGATGCGACAGAATTTAAACATCGCGAGTCATTCGCCGGGATGATGCTCAATTGGTCGATACGGGTGCCCCCATTACTCGCGGCGTCCTTAATTCGGAGCTACGCTACTGCGACGTGCATCCAGCTACGCCTAGGCCTAGCCGAGAAGAGTAGGACTTCCGAGCGCGCCGAGAGCGGCGAAGGAGAGTCCTTCGATTATCCGGGCCAGAGGAAGCGAAAGAGCAAAGGTTATTTTCTGGTACGCGATAGAACGTCGCTGGGGTATTGGCGAACCGACTGACGCATGCGTCGCGTCGACGCTTCATGGGCTCGGTGAAATTTTGGAATCTTGTCAACAAAACAGCACCACTGCGTCTTCGAGTCATACACCGATTTCTGCTCCTTCGGTATCGGGTCGCGGCGGTGCTCTCATTCGACTAGTTCAGAAGATTCTTCATTGCTCCGGGAGTATTCGATTACGAACAGGGGATGGACGTTCTGTCAAAAGTGATTTTTCATATGGTGAACTTTCAATCGGAAGTGATCATAGAAAACCTGACGGAGAGTGATCTCTTGCAGAAGTAATCGAGAAGCTACCCGCAGGTATTGTGCGTATCGAAATGGAGATAGAAGCTGAATGCGAGACCGATCCTACGATCACTACGACGCTTGCTGAAAGGTACGACGTAAACCGACGTATCCCTGATCAATCCTTTCCAAAATATGTGTTTCTGTCCATCTGATTCGCTGCGATCAGCATTGGCTTCCAACGCATCGATATCACGTTGGATCACCCTCAAAAGGTCTATTACAGCGGACATCAGATCTCAGGGACCGTTCACTTACACGTGAACGAGCCAGTACACGTTTTAGGTAAGTCGATCAAAAACCATTCCTTTTTAACATTGTTACCAATAATGAAATATAATTAAAATTACAAGACGCGTGTTAAGTTTACAAATTTGCCTACATGCACATGATCGAACATGATTTTTGAAACGGATACATTCTCTGATGAAAGACCTGTCAGATTTTTGAATAGACACTTGGGACGATCTTAAGACTCGTGAACAGGAATGCACGTGGGAACGAGGAGCTGTTCGACTGACTCGTTGTAACGAGGCGACATAACTTTATTCTCGGGACGATGTTTACTCTTATTGTCGCTTCGCAATCAAAAAATGTCTCCTGTAGGTATCAGATTCGAACGCGTGCCAAACGTGTCATCGATCGTGTTGCATAACGGGCGACCCGGAGGCTCATACTACGCTGTTAAACGACGTACCGCGTGATTATGGTATTGCAGGAACGGATAAACTACGGAGATAGCTAGTTCTTCTCTACATATATGTTAAAGAGTGAACGTTCCAGCACGTTTAATGCTATTATACACTAGTGAAATATGGACATGTCTTATGCACGTGCCTGATAACTCTGCCCTTCTGATTCTCGTTAATCCTACTTCTCGCCTACCGACTCTCTCTCTCTAATTACATTTCAATCTATATGTTAGTTTCTCTCCGTCTGATGGATAGATACATAGAGTAATTAGTTGACACTGTAGGGTGCATTTAACTAGACAAAACTGACACATGTTCAAAAGTAATCGAAATTACCGAAGGAAAGCTTGTTAAAATTAGAATTGTCATCGAGGTCAAGGTTCACGACTCTACGGCTCTCGATTGAAATTTTGCTACGACCATCGGCGTAAGTTCCGCGTTATTTTTCAACGCAGGGATTAGATTTAAGTGCAAAGGAGAGGCTCAGGTGTATTTCACCGATCGATCGGCTGGCATCCGACGCAAGTTTTCGGCGTTCGAGAATTATCTCCACTCGGAAACGTTCCTGGCAGGCGGTGAGTACACGACTCGGCAATGACTGGTTACGCGCCAAGGGGTTTGGACGTTGATTTAACAGATTCTCGTCACGGTTAGATGGTAAAGAAAAGTGTATGATAACCGGCGGCGACTACCCGTTCAGCTTAACGCTTCCAGAGAACTTGCCTTGTAGCTTCGAGGGCCGATACGGACGAGTACGGTACTCGATTAGGGCATTGTTGGACGTAACGACCATTTATCGGTTTTCCACCAATATTATTCCATTCACGGTGGCTCCTATTCTTGACCTTAATCGAGATCCCCTCGCTCCCGTGAGTAGAAATCTGACAACCATTGATATTCCGTCGCCCAAATCGTCGAAACTGAAACTCGCACGACCTTGTGACTCATTTCCATCGTGCACTAATTAAATAAATGTTATAATCAACGTTCATACGACGTTTCATATAACGATTGATAAAGTAATTCGTTTTATATGTATAATTCTTCCCTATAGCAATTCGTATACTGATCGTAGAATGATGGAAATGGGTCGATGCAATGAAACACTTGCGCTAACACAAATGGATAATTATTCCAGTTGCCCATACACGTACAACAATCGAAGGTTTACATGGGTCAGGCGGAACCTTTGAATTTGTCCATGTCCCTGCCGGTTCATGGTTACGTACCTGGCCAAACCATACCGATCAAAATAGTCATGACCAACTCGTCCACGATCGCGGTTAAGAAACTCAGAATCGTTTTCAAAAAAGTAATCCTGTTTCTCTGTATGTAATCTAGCACGGCTTTACGTGAGCTTTTTCCAATTGCACGCTGAGCACTTTTCATTTGAACTTGATTTTTGACATGCATCATAGATCGTAGATAGTACTACTGCACTGGGAAGTGATTTTAGTTTCAATAAGTGTGAGTCAGTTAAAAGTACAAAAATATATTCAGATGTGTGAATCCATAGAAATCATTAGGATCAAATGTATATTTCTATAGAGCTTCGATGATTGAAAATAATATTCTTTTTACTGACTCAGCCTATATCTTAAGACGCAGCACCCCTTCACAACGCAAGAGTAAACGTTTCTGGATCACGACACATATTTCCTTTCTATTACATGTCTATCCTTCTAAATGTTGAATATATTTCCTTAGGTGGTGACTTATCACTCGTCGGAAAAGTCACGTAAGCACAAAGAAATCGTAGTAGAAGTAGATCAGCCGATTAATAATGACTCCGACACGTACGACGTCCCGTTTGACGTTCCTGCAGTACCACCCACAGGGATGATCCACTGCAACATCATCGACGTTCTGTACACACTCAAAGTGAGACTGTTACAACATCTCTAGCGAGGCGATCAAAGTCAAAACGGGAATCAATACGAGTTCCACATCACCGGAACAATCCTAATCCATATTAACTTTACCATCGATGGTTGCAAAAATAAATGAGAAATGTTTGATTCTACTAAAAAAATCAATAGTATTTCGAAAGAATCTTATGAACGATATAAAGGAATGTCAAATGACATGCACTTAGTTCTGTGATTTAAATCGTACTTGAAAATTTTTGCAACTATCGAATAAAAAAAGAGATGCTCATTAAAATTAATCAGATCCTCGAGTACACAGCTTGAATACGTCTTGGCCGATTGTGCCCGTGGCTAAAGTATATTTTCTCTTTTGATTCGTGAAAAGGTCGAGGCGTGCATAGACGTGAGCGAGTGGTACTACAGAATGTTTCAGAAGAACATGAAACTGCGAACAAACATAGTGGTAGGTACAGTGCCACTTCAAAATTACGAGTCCCCGCAAAAAACGGCCGACGCGGCGGCGGCGGAAGCTTTTTCATACGGGCCGGCGTGTATCGCGGGCTCCGAAGAATACAGCAACGAGGACGCGTGGAAAAACTCGGCGAAAATGAGAACTGCAGGACCGTGTTTGTCCTGTAAGTACCGCATCGAACGATGCACAATCGATCCACGTTAATTAGTAGTATTTGCGGGAACTAACAGTTTAGATTACTCCCCTGTTCGCGAATGCAAATATTAATACCCCGGGGAGTCAGCAACCTTCGCTGTTCGTCTCTTGCAATCAAAAGTTTCATCCGAACTCAAAGATCAACGAAGTCCGTTCCAAAAATATATCGATCATAGACCAACGATAAAATCTTTAATAATCCGTAAAGAATTTACTATTTTTTTGTTTACCATTCACACTGTACACCTTTTGATTACACAGTCTTATCGTTTTATTCCATACCTACGTGCCCTCGTTTACTATATACATTACAGAATAAACTCTTAACAAAAGAAACGGGAAACACATCTAAATTCTCTTACATTATATTTACGTACACTTTTATGTCTAGTCAACCCCTGGAGATCACTAGTTATATTCAGCTAAACAATCTTGTAATAAACTCTATAGTTGTGGGTTACCATTGCCAGTCTGCCCTTTCGCTAGTTTTTCAAATTCGAAATTATAAATAAATAACTTTTTATTCAGGTCTCTTAAAACTCTATTTCCTCCTCCCAATTACTTTTGCTCTCCATATTCTGTGTCCATTCCTTATATACCTCATCACTCAGTCGTTCCGTCGTATGTATGATAAAAGTTCTCCTCTTTTATATTCTACATTGTGACGTTCCCTTTCTGCTAAATCTCACCCCACATACTTACATTTCCACACCTCGACTTAACTCACTGTTCCTTGAAAACCCCCTCGACGCCTTTCTTACTCCGGTAGGTATGCCTACATCGGTAAAGAATTCTCTTTAATAAACATTTCAACGTTTGAACTAGAGTTGACTCGGGTGTTCCGATGAAGTCGTTTATTGACCGAGTACGTAGTTCTACTACTGGGAAAACTAAACTGAACGTTTCTTCCGACAGCGCCGCAGTACGAGAAAAGTCAAATATATCGATCCTCGAAACCGGACAGGGACGATCCCACGGGAGACGAAGGTGACAGCGACGGAGAGGTCAAGCCGTACTCGCCCATGTATCGCGTGTACAAGTTCGACTCGTCGAGGAGGAAGACACCGGCTTAGATACGAGCGCGAGCTCCACTACGCGTAATTAGAGGCCCTGCTTAATTATTCGTTGAAGGATTCGACGTTCGTTAGCGAAGTTCGCGACGGATGGAAAGACAAGAAAGCGACGTGAAGAATCGTAACTTTAAAGGAATTTGATACAATTCACGCAGGCGTGTATCTCGCCGATCGACCGGGTTACCTTCGATTCCTGCCTTTCGTCGGATTCCAATTTTTTTACGCGGAGGAAGGATCGTTAGAGCGAAAGAAGCACCGCGCGAGATATTGAAATCCGTTGGGACCAACCCGTGCAGCTAATTAAATTTCGTAATTACGCGAACAACTCGGGGAAAGTTATTCTATAATATAATATTTGTTCGGGCCGCGAAATCTCTGATGCCGAGGCGAAGTTCGCAAAGCGACTAACAACATACATTGTTTTAATGTTCAATAAAAATGTTCTTGCCGAGTTCTGCTCAAAACTTCCAACCTCTGATTTATTCTATCCTTGCTGTGTAATTAAGAATTATTCCTTTTTATTCTTAGTCCAGTTATCAATCGAATTTTTACACAACACATTTTAAATAGGAATTTCTCTTATCGTTTTAGCACTGCAATATGCAATTGATTATTCGTATTATAATGGAACGTACTTTTCCTTATCAGTGTATAAAATCCGCAATCTAGTTACCATAGCGTACGTTTACTCTTCATAAAGCATTCATTGGAATTAATTAAGAACCGATATTTATAATGAGAAAATAAAAATTTACAAAATCGTCAAACTGTACTTTTCTCTTTTCCTCTTTTTAAATATCGCGATGTCGTTTCAACGGTGTACAATTCACGCTGATCGTTAAGCGGCATAGCTTGCCGTTTCGTAATCTTCTCGACATATGTACGTATGTATGGGCGAACAATCTCGTTCACGTCGCATGCCTGAATTAATGACGTCGTTAATGCGCGATTCAACAATAACGCGCATCGATCGCCGCGGAAATGCAATTACAGTGAGTGGTGGTCGGGCCAGGTGGCAAGTAATCGGCGTCCGACTTCCGATGAACGGAAAACGCGATACGAAAGATCCCTCCGCCACTTCTCGCGAGGAAAATAAAAATTCCGATCGAACGTATCAATGGTATTCAAATACATTTCTAACATCACAACTCAGGAGCACGATTAATAATCACCAACGAAAACCTTTCGTGATAAAAAATAATATAGAAATCATTAACAGAAAAAAATGTGTATAATTTGACTAAATGTCGTAATTATGAGAATTGACAAAAAATTGTGATTACTCGACGAGTTTTGAGGTATTATATGATTTAAATGAACTGTAAGAGATTTGTTGTAATGGATATCACGTACTCGAAGCAATTGCATGGCAGTGAATACGAATCAGAGCATAGAACCCTCTCAGCTTCTTGATTTTGAGACCTGATAGTACCCGATGACGGAGGGAAACTACAAAGGGAAAGAGGGGCTTGAACTTTGAGCGGCTCTCGATATCGCAATGTTGGGTCTTTGATTACGAACACCAACTACCAAATATATCCCTCGTCTTTCTCCGTTCTACCCCGCATCTTCTTCTGTACCGGGCATGTATATCTACTTTGAAAGACCACATCATAGGTGGCCAGGTTGTCGGAGGTTCGGCTTAATCACGGGCTTCCAGCACACCGGGTTATCCTAATTTCGTAGTGATTAAACGTCGCTATCCTGCAATATCGACCGAACCACGTGAAATTTTCCGAAACTCGTTTTACCCAATATTCAATTTCATTCGACGTCTAATCAAAAGATATCCTGCAAACGATGCTACAAACTTTTCTTTTGTATTTCGATTTTACCATTGACACAAGAACTTCTATCATTTATAAACTGTGGATTTTTACGGAAAATAAACTATTCAGTGTCGGTTAAAAAGATGTGTTTTAAACAGAAATTTATCTCTTAAACGTTGTAATATTCATTTAGCGTTTGCCACCCTATACATTTTTATCCATTACATGCAGCATTCATTCTCTTTGTACATTTCTCATAAACGCATAAAATCTGCAGGCTAATCATTACTTTTAATTGAAACGATGAATTATACAAAACAGCTATTACGATTCAACGAACTGTAAGTGTAAGCGAAGGAAGAAACGAAAGCTCGCTGTATTATAGCGAGAAATCGATCTCTTAGCGTGGTCAGAACACGCCTCGGTGCATACACTCTTACGTCGCGTCGGTGCCACAGAGCCGGAGCGTGCACCTAATTAAAAGTTCGTACTACTTCTATGGAACCGAGCGCACGGCATTACCACTATCAACTGTCGCGCAAAAACGAGTTTCGGCAAAGAACCTTCGCCATCCCAAATTCCTCTCACCTAACTGAAAACATTTTCGAATTCCTTATCGAAATTAAATCGCCCGAACCACAGTTTTTAATTAATGAAAGTAATTAAAGAATCATGGAAATTCTATCTTTTACCAACTTATATTCTGTTGTGTGAAAGAACGAAAATGTTTCGTTTCCGATTGCATGTTCAGACCGAGAGACGTAACGAAACAATCGGAGGAGGAAACTATATAGGCTCGCGCTCTTTTCAAAGATTGAATGTAATACTTCATGAGGTAAGCAGCCGATGCATTCACCCCTGGCTCACTCTTCGCCCCGAGCCTGAAATCGGGTTTACAATACAACGAAGCCTTTCAAGGTAGCGTGCGGTGTTGGCACTTGCCGACCGAACGATAAACTTTCCTCTGAATTTCCTGTAGCCACCCTGCCAGGAGACGAGTTTACGTGGATTTGCTCCAATCAGAGTTTGGTACGTACACACGCTACACGTATAGTCACCAATGGAAACACCTACGATTATATTTTCCCTGGTACACTGCTCGATACCTAAATATATCGGCTTTTGTGTTTCACTCCCTTTTTCACAGCGTATATAAAATAAGTTCCGTGTCACGATGCGTTCCATATTTTTCGAACTACTCTCCTGAATTAGTCTACTTTAGAATTTGCAAGTCGTCAAGTCATACTCCGAGGAAGAATTGTTTTACGCCATTGCTCGAGCTAAACGTTGAAAACTTGGTGGTTATAAAAAATGTTCGCATCCCACCGACGACAAAAGGAAACGAATTTGTTCTTGGTTTCGAGCGAAACGAACTTCGCGAGACCCATCGAACCCCGGTACTTACCTAAATCTACTACAAAATTTCCCAACAAATTTGTCGAGCGACCCTCGAGCAGCCGGTGCTACCGTCGATCTCGCGTTCGCAATCGTCGAACTTTCCCTTGTCACGGAATTAAATCACGAATCGGTATGTGCGCGCGGTAGCCAGAACGGAAAGTTAGAAGACCGGAAAGAAATAGACGGCAGAGGGTAGATAGGTAGGTAGGACGGGAGGGAAGGGTAATGCCAGCTGCAAAAACTTGTACACCTTTGCTCGAGGGCTTTCCTTTGAATTTCAATGCCCGATCCGCGGAGAATCACAAACGCTCTAAGTACCGCGACCGTACGTTTCATTTTCCTCCGTCTCCACTGAATTTAAATCCTTCTTTCCCGTTTCTCGTTTTACGCTCGACTCTTTTGAAGACGCATGAAAACGATACGTCGTTGATAGAAACCAAGTTTGCGCGTGATTAAAATGTCTCTGCCAGACTCTTACGTAAATCAGTTTTCACCTTATTAACCGTTCTCTGTCTTCGAGAAAGAGGAGTCTATCGTTCCCTGCATTTATTCACTTTTCCGGTTACAGTTACAGATTCTTTGAGGGACAGAGACATTCGATATTCTTCGCTTCTCGACTGTGTTTAACGTTTATATCGACGGAAAGCCGTGATACCAGCTCAGGAAATGACGAATACTTTACATGGCACATAACTGACGTAATGACATATGTGACTCTTTAAAGACGTTTGGAAGTAACTAATCCCGGGAATCGATAAACGATGTTCCATAGAGAGAGGATCAAAATAATTTTCTCTTCATCACACGAGATTTCCGGGATAGACGGAAGTTTTATTCATAGAGTAATTGCGAATGTTATCATCGGCTTCGTTAAAGCCGTTATTGTGCCATGGCCTCCCATAGGTGGCTACATAAATCCGAGAGTTATTGAGCCGCGTAGTTAAGTACGGGTGGTTAAAACAATTAGCTTCCCTGGACGCGGGTGCACTAGCCCCGATGTAAACAACCCTCAGCAGTAATTCTGTTATCGGCGCTCGGCGAGCATTCATAGGCTTAACGGGGGCTTATTTCCCTTTCTCCCTTACCGTGTCCACTTACTCCTCTCTCTCTCTCTCTCTCTCCCCACCTTCCTCTTTTTGCCCCTGTTGATCTCTGTCAGACTACATTAAATTAGTAACCACTTTTACGTTAATCAAGGTGCATCAACTTGAACAGCATCCGTAATGAAGTCAACTTAATTCTCATTTCCTCTCGATTTAGTTAAATTTTGTACCACGCTAGATTCGTTTCGTTTCTTTAGGATTTGACGAAAATTGTAAACAATGCCTACAGAGTTCTAAATACAAGAATATTCGGGACGACTAATTGGCTATTGCATTCAAATGTAGAATAAAATAGAACGCTTTTAACTTTTATCGCTGGTCTTTCTATCTATGTACATTGGACAGCGTCAGACTGACGATAATGCGACGGTTTCAACGGATGCTCTCTGAGATTAGAGAAACAGAGCCTCGTTTATAAATACTATTGCCAGGGAATGTTCGATTCACTGAATTTATTTTACAATGAATCGGCTTTTATTATTTTATGTCGTTCTTTTTCATAGGATTTAATCATCGCAAAGATACCCACGAAAAAGAAAAGAGAATATATTAATTGTGCGCTACGTTCAATTATAACTTTAATAATTCATAACATATTTGAGAAAGTTCACGAGTAATATAGATATAAATTATATATAACGATAGACAAAGAATGAAAAACACATTTAGTCGAAACAGCATTTTTCTAAGAGTTACTAGCAGATGAATTTTCCAAAAGTTGACAAAGCCATTCAAAATACATGGATGAAAACCCCTGACTACGCGATTTCAGGAAACTTTCGCATTCTCATGGGTGCCCTTTCTCCCCCTGCCCACCTCTTTTCATTTGACGAGTGCGAAATACGTTCAGGAATCATCGATTCAACTTTTCATAGAAATATTACTCTGTAAACCTCGCTCTAAAACTTTTCCCTTCAATTTCATGAGATTCGTGATCCTCGTAAAGTTTCTATACTCTTACGTACAACGTTCGGTCTCATACGAATCAAATTACGAATTACGACTGAATATTCGGTTGGCAAAAGTTGTACTGTTAATATATTCTGAATACTAACGTAATATTACATCTGAACAATCTAATCTTATGCAAAAATATGCTTGCGACGTACGCAGGGCATGTATTTAGATCAGGTGTATATTACAGGTTATAATTATGTGAAAGGGTAAAATAATGACAAGAATGTACTTATACTACTTACGCTCTCGTCTGTCCAACGATTCCATCCCGTCGATGTTCATGCCGGCAGATCGTTTCCATCAACCGCGCCTCGATGTTGCTCGACGAGATCTTCACTTTTCCTACACTACACTTGTAACTTCGAAATGTGCCAGACGCAAATAACACTTCACAAGTTTGAAAGAAATATGATCTCAAGATCAAAATCTCTTAATTCAATCTTGTCGAACGCCAATGAGATCAAGCAAAATCGTGCCAGAACTCTCTCGCCTCTCCCTCGTCTCTCTTATTGAAATATGTTAATGAAACTTAAGAAATACTTACACAAATCGTTCGTGAACGTACCTCTAAAATTTCGTCCTAATCGGTAAATAAACAATCGGGATATATATAATTTTGTGGAGATAGCACGTTCGACACCATTTTCAAATTCTAATACTGGCTTACTCCGCGCAGCTAGCGGTGGCAGCACCTACTGGACTCGAGTCATGTGACTGTAAAGGCGCGCGCACAGACCGTGCCATGACATGTGTGCCATGGAAACACGTGGGACTCCTCGCGAAATCCAAGAGAGAAAATTGCAACTACCGGCTTCCAATCCACCCACCAATTTGGATAAAATTTAAGAGACACGCTTAAGAAGGATTTATTTAAGTGTCTATCAAGTTTCATTAAGATATTTCAACGGGCAAAGACGGGAGAGATCAGGAAAGTAACTAGTATAATTTCAAACTAATTGATGCAATAGATATAATTTTAGATATAATTTTCCAAACATATTGCAAAGCAGGAAAAATCATCATGTACCGCGTGAACATTCAGGAAATTGTTATTTCCCTGTCAGTGAAATGAGTCGTTTGTGTTATCCGGTGTTAAAATTGATTTGCTCCCTTGGCTCTCCACGGAAATTATCAATTATTATCTCATGAGTAAATCTTGGTTTTCTTCCACCATGAGGATTACCATTCTCGTACCCATCATTTCCCTTCTG
Source organism: Ceratina calcarata (assembly GCF_001652005.2). Lineage (NCBI taxonomy): Eukaryota > Metazoa > Arthropoda > Insecta > Hymenoptera > Apidae > Ceratina > Ceratina calcarata. Next base: position 1,292,264 of record NW_017158043.1, read on the forward strand.
TTTAGAACAATAAAAATATCTTCAGTCAGTCTTTATACATTGATCTTTATTATAAAATTCATTCTTATCAATTTTACAAAGATATATGCCCATAACGCACTGAAAAGTGTTATTAACATGTAACCTGTACAGCCTTGGAACCGCTTATACAGATTTCATTATTTCTCGTTTAACAAATCTATATTATAGCCTGAAACATTAAATGCTAACGCTTGAACATATATTCGGAATACAAATATTTTAAAGTTAAAGAATAAAAGAGCATAACAAGTCGTAATGGTAAAAACATTCAGACTTTAATCGTACGCATGCATGTTTATCGATAAACAGCTCAAGTGTCAATCTGCGGCTTGTTTGTTGATCTTCTCGTTTGAGACCTTCGAACTCGTTCTGGAGCTGAAATTAAACATATTAAATATAACTTTTATCTATGATTCAGTGTTCACGATAATTAAAACAACTTACGTCTCTCGGGTACTTCCAACGACAGAGAGCTATCTACGTTTAGAGACTTCCTGCTAGATTTCCTTCTACTTTTAACGTGGGGAGTCATCGGTAGTGCTGGTTTATTCACTCTATTATTGTCCTCTGACTCTGCAATTAAATGTATTTATTCAATTGAAATACATTTCAAGATCAAAATATTAATTATTTCCCTTATATAATGCTACATTACCTGAGAATTTCACGTTTCTCGTAGACCTCCTCTTGGTACCTTCTGATTCGTTATCAATCGGAGTAACTTTGTTAACTTCATTTTTGTTGCTGTTAATCGCAGCAGAACTTCTCCTCCTCCTTTGAGGTATTTCATTCTCTTTCGACTCTGGCTCCTGTATATTGGCTTTTTTCGATTTTCGAGCACTGGTCGTATCGGACGGCGCGATGGTTCTGTTTCTCAGGATCCGAATACTTCCATCGTTTTCATTCGTCTCGCCCTTTTCGCTAACAAGATCCTGTTCTTGTTCCAATGCATTTACATCGCCTTTAATTTCTTTAAACGGCGTCGAGGTACGAGCGTGCGATAAGGAAGTAGCGTCTTCTACATTCTCTGAGGAAATCCCAGTTCGATCTAATTTCTCGACGCCTGTATCGACGGCATTTTGCCTTCTGATGCCTCTCCTTCGTGTGTTCCGGTTTCTTTTCGATTCTTGCGACTGTTTTTCTGTTTCCTCTGGGTCAGAACTTGACTTACTTAAGGTGTTGTTCGGCGTAACGTCGTTATCTCTACGTTCGTCGAAGCTGTCATCGAAATTGAGTTTCCTTTCTGCTTTAACAACGAATTCATCCGGAGACTCGAGGTCCAAGCTGTCTATTCTGGTCAATGCCGCTGCCAAACTCAATTTTACCTGAGTCTCTTCATCAACCGGTATATCGTTCAATACCACTTGATCATCGAAATTGACTTTGTTTGGCAGCTTTCGAGACTCCGTCTCAGCGGAATTCTTCGATTGCTTCAATATACTCTTCGCAGGCGTTTGATCAGAATTAATATACGATATTGTGTCGTCCAGCATGACCACTGGCGTTTTACACATTTGACTGATCTTCATTAACATCAACGGACTCTTCATCTTCTTCGAATTCTCAGACAGCTGTACCTTTCGTAATAAACTTGATCGTTTGCTGATAGATTTCATCGGACTGGGATTCGTCGACAAAGATCTTCGCGTAAATTTGTCGTTAATGCTTTTGTTTGCGTTGTTTTCTGGTTTAGACTCAGCTTCCATTGACTCGACATTCTTTGTCTCAATTGCCATGTTTCTTTTCCGTGCCAAGAAACTCCTGAGGGAACTTGATCTCGTGGGTGCAACTTTCTTCTTTGCAATGTTCCTCTTTTTAACAACTGGTTTTCTGACAGGAGATTCGATCTGCTCCCATCCCAGCGCACGCAGTTTCTCTAATTTCTCGAACCTCTCGTCGCAATTTTCTATCTCCATGTACATCATGTCCCAAAATCCCTGCAAGTCTTTACACGTGACTAACATTTCCCCTTTGCCCGTTTCGCAATCCGCGACCAGCCTCCTAAATCTCTCGAATTTCTTATTCATCAACAAATTCGTTTGGCCAATAGCCTGATTTATCTCGTATCGGCCGTCTTCCGTGGTCTCCGGTTCATTTTGAATCTTCGCCCACTTGTCACATAAATCGTTCAATCTCTCTATTTCCCGGTTCAAAAGAAACTGGAAGTACTGTGCCGTACGTTCCTCATCTTCAATGGAAATATTCAAATTCTGCATGACGGTCTCTTTTGTAGGAATATCATCTTTCGGTGAGCGACCTAAACTGAAACCACGTTTCAGTTGCTGTTCCTTCCTCGCGTTGTCTTTTCCACGGCTGGAAACTATGTAAGGCGAATAAAAGACCGGCTCACGCAGAGAATCCGACAAGGACCTATTACTTGTAATACTGTTATTAGTCTTCTTTTCATTATCTTCACCGCTGTCGCGATTAGGTGTCTCCTTCTCATCAGACGACAAGTGCAGTGCAACAGCTTCTATAGAACTATCTCCAGTGCAGTTAAGATAATCCTTTGCACCTATCATTGATGCATCATCTGGCTGTATTACATTATTTGTAATACTGCTATTTAGTTTTGAAATTTCCACGGCCGGAGACTTAAATGATTTACTTGGAACAGGTGTCATGCTCTCCATGGTCACTCGACCGAATAAACGTACAGGCATTTCCTCAGTCTTTACTTTAACGCTGCTAACACTGAAGGACTGTTCCAATTTCTTATCCTTCTTATCTTTGTTCATAGCTGTTGGCTTTTTGAACGGAACTTTCGTATTTGTTTTGTTCTCTGCTGCTTTACTCTGCAACCTCTTTTCTGTCGCTTTAGTAATTCTCTTTGGGACAGGATCAGGTTTAGGTACATGAGTATGTCTCATTTGGTGTAAGCATGGTTTTGGTTTTGAATCGTTTGAATCTTTCACAACTGGGGAATATATTTTATGGTGTACTACACCGACCACGAATGGTTTCTTCTTAGTTTGCTCAAGTCTCTTCCGCTTTTCTTTTTCCTGCTTCCACTTCAAAAATTTAGTTGCACGATCGGGCTTCGTAGCTACTGGTATTTCTGTAATCAAATTACAGTGGCATTGATATAACAGTAAGGGAACTGGTATAGATATAATCAGTAAATTGCAAATTTGACGTATTGGATTTATGGAAAATTCAGAGAATATACTTCATTGAACGGTAGAATATCAGACATATGATAGACAATATTAGACAGTGGATTTTATGCATTTATAGTAAATATTACAATATTTAAGTGATAAAATGAATTCACTAACTTCACCTAAAATACATTTTTTACGATGATATCACAAACTTGTTTGTCTCGCATAAAAATCAGCATTCTATATATTATTATTCCCGAAAGAGTGCTTAGATTCGATACATTTAAATCGTTTCGTTTCGTATAAAAATGGAATAACATCGGCGTGTTTACGAACCCTCGTTCCTCGTCTGATTTGATCCGTCCGATGTCATCAGGTTACGATTACCATCGAACTTCGCAGCCCTTTGTTTCTTACGATCCTTCTCATGTTGTATCGCTCGAAAAACGCGTTGCTGACCCACGTTCGCAAAACCTAATGGTTTTTTTTTATATTCATTTTGGAAATTCGACATTTTTCACGAGAGTAACGCGGAGGTCCTCGTGACCGCACTTAACCGTTTCATTCAACTGACGATCCAAACAATTTTAAAACTGTTAGGCTATAGGGATACTCGAGCTGCCAACGGCAAGGAAGGAAATGGAACTATCTGCGTGAACGCGGTTGCTTTCGAATATCTTCTAAATACCGTAACATATGTCATAATACCGTAACACCAGGATTGTAGATTTCTGCGAAAATTTTTTAATTCTGAAATTCAATCGTTAATTCGACTTTGTTCCAGTTAAGCTAATTAAATCATTTTTATTCTTAACAAGTCCGAATTAATTTTAAGCCTTAATAAGTCCGAACTAAACGTTAATTGCCAATTGGTGTTCAGTCGAATTAAAGATTTAATTACTTATCTGCAATCCCGCACTGTCGGACAGTGGCATTAAGCGATTTACCTTTGACTATCTACATGAATTTTAAGAGTTTTACGAATGAATTTCATTCTCCTTATTTGATTTGCATTCTATTGAGTATAGTGTTAAAAAGAAAGAGGAGTTGATTTTACATTTGGCATTCGGTTTAATTTCCTTCCGCGAATTACCTGATAAGGTACGGACGAGTATTCAACAAACAATAAGCAAACATTCAACAAATTCAAAGAATAGCTAAAGCATAAAAATGTTAGGTGCATTGAGATATGTAAAAATAGTTCCGTTTAAAGAAATTAGTGTAATACGCAGAAATTGAATGTTCTTGAAACATTGAGCAGTGTTCAAGAATTTTTTCATATACAAAAACATGCATGAACTTAAACGAGTATTCGGACGATAAAGAATAAAAATGTTAAAAGCATCGAAACATGCGAAGACCCTTCATATTCAATAATTTATTAGAAAGAAACATGCATGAACTTAAGATTGCATGAGTTCTTAAATAAAAATAAAAAGCATTAACAGGACGAAGTTAAACGAGCTAGTATATGTCATAATGTTATTTAGTATTCAAGTTAGTGTAAGAAGAAAGAGAATTAAGACGAGTTCCCTTAAAACTAGAGTTACTATTTTTTATGCCAAAATTTTATCATCCTATGTAAGTCTTTACTCATACCTGTATATTTTCTCCTATCTTCGAACTCTGACTCTATTTGTCCAATTTTTAACTTTGCCCTCGCCACGTCATCTTCCCGTGATCCCGATGATCAGGCCTTTACAATTCAGCGCATTTTGTCCTCGAACTCTTTCAAAAGGACTCATCCGGAATAATATCTTCGTGTCACAAGTTGTACAATTCTTAATGAAGTCAACGAAACACGACATGTCCAATCGACGTTATAAATAAAATCGCAGACGAAGTTTCGAACGCGTCTCGCAGCAGCGATTTAGAACGATGGTGGTCCGTTTTCGAATACCGCCGCGCGAATTTATATTTTCTGAACGAATTGTTAAGTGTGAGTCAGCTATAAAGCGGGGAGCGTGGGCTCTCTCTCTGATATCTTCGCATTTCCCACTACGCGATCGGTAGAGCCGATCGCGCCACCGAGCTTGGTTGCACGCGGTATCACTCGGCTCTCTTCGAAACGGCGAGAGTAGTGAGCTGTTTCGGCTCAAGCGGAGTACAACTTCGCTGAACGTCATATCCTCTTCTTCTTCTTCTTCTTTTTTTTTCTTCTGTTCGTACTCGGACCCACGGAGCGAGCTCGAGTAGAATTCGCTCGGGAAACGATCGTCCCGGGTTCTAATAGAAATCGTGCGATCCCGCGAGTGATAACGTGTAGCCGAGATGAGCGTGTCGGGGAAACAATTGCAGAACGGTACATACGAGTTCGATTACAACCGAGTGCCGGAGCATAAGACGCGCTGGAAAGAGTTTCAAGATTTCATTCACGACCCGGTCGAGGGCACTTACTGCGGTCACACGGGAAAGAAGTGGGGTAATTACCTTTCTTTTAATTCGATAAGCAAGGAAGGATACCCGTACCGGGAGTAATGTACGCGTTTATTCGAGCGCATGGACAGCATGTGCGTTTAGCTCGTGTATGTATGTACATACGCTCCGACAGATCTCCGCTCGTGATCGGAAACTAGTCTTTCTGGTTTCAAGTATTTTCAAACGGCGAACGAGTTTCGAAATTATCGACTTATCAACATCTGCGCCATCCTCCTCGTTTCTCATTAAAACAGAGATTTCTGTTTCAAATGAATGGACTTTCACGCTTGTATATAAATTAATTGAGCTAATGACACGATACTTAAAATATGAGTGCGATCTCGGTTGGAGCAAGTCGTAAGAGGTTTGGCAACAATAAAGAGCGAAAGAACACCGGAAATCACGGACGTTGAAGGGCAATTGAAAGAAACGATAGAATTCACGATAGAAAATACTTGGAGGTAGCTAGAAGACGCGGTTCGAGTTTTGACGTCGTACAGCGTACAGTTTAATTGTTATCAATGGCATTGAAACTGCTTAATGCTGATCTCCCACTTACGATAAGAAACTAATCATTAAAATGATTCTCCAATATTCGTCAAGTTAGCGTATTTCTAATCACGTTGGAGAATGCGTTAGTAAATATTTAAGTAAAATCAGAACTTTATTAAATTCTACATACTTTTATGACATTAAACTGATTTCTGAAGATTCGTCAAGCTAGCGTATTTCTAATCACGTTGGAGAATGTGTAATTAAATATTTAAGTACAATCAGGATTTTATTAAATTTTATATACTTTTATGATATTAAACTGATTTCTCAAGATTCGTGAAATTAGCGTACTTCTAATCACGTTGGAGAATGTGTAATTAAATATTTAAGTACAATCAGGATTTTATTAAATTTTATATACTTTTATGATATTAAACTGATTTCTCAAGATTCGTGAAATTAGCGTACTTCTAATCACGTTGGAGAATGTGTAATTAAATATTTAAGTACAATCAGGATTTTATTAAATTTTATATACTTTTATGATATTAAACTGATTTCTCAAGATTCGTGAAATTAGCGTACTTCTAATCACGTTGGAGAATGTGTAATTAAATATTTAAGTACAATCAGGATTTTATTAAATTTTATATACTTTTATGATATTAAACTGATTTCTCAAGATTCGTGAAATTAGCGTACTTCTAATCACGTTGGAGGATGTAAATATTTAAGTAAATTCAGAACTTTATTAAATGTTATATAAAAATTTGTGTACCTTCGAATTTTTAATTGGCAACACCATGGATAGTAAGCATTAATTGTGATAGGGATTAGATCTAAATTACTTTAATGTGAAGAACCAAGGAAGATTGTTAAAACTATAATGAATAATATTAGAATTGTATATAAGTAAATTGTTAGAAATAGTTATTACGTTCAGACTGTCAATCATCGTAATCATATTTATGGTCTTAATAAACCAGAATTACTTAGATAACGATTGAGCTTCTGATAACTATCATGATTCTGAGATAAGCTGATATTTTATGTTGTCTTACCGTATACAACTCTTACGAATTCGTTTATTAAATGTGTACAGTTTTAGTAAGTTTCAATTCGTGTCTCTATAAATATGAATAATAAATTCTGTTCCGATAGAACAATTAACGATGACTCATGTGGTTGAGAACACTTAATAGTGCATCAAGAAATATTTGAAGATATACAAGTGGAAAGTGGAAAGTTTCCACGGCGAAATTACGCAAGATCTCCAGAAATCTTCAAATACATTAGAATAATAAAAACAGCTGGCGAGACCCAAAGGCGTTTCTGTAACTTTTCCATTTTTACGGAGGTATCTTTGTATACTTATCAAACAGCCATCGTATATTCGTGTATATAAATTATGTTGCACGAACCTTGTCGAAGGAGGCAGTGCCACTTTACAAGTTCACTGTTCTACTTTAGAAGCCTTTCACTTATTCGATGTAATTCATATTTATGAGGAAGCGAGTCTTCGAGAGTCTTCATACGAAAATAACATCAAAATTAATTACCATTTAACTCTTTTTTAATTTTATTTTTGTGATGTCTTCATTAGAATAGATTTTATTAATTATTTATAACTTCTCGATCTTCCATTGAATTTCCTAATTGTACGAGCACTCTATTTATGGCCGAGACAAACCTGTTCCGTATTCTTAAGCATAAATTAACCATTCACATAATCGAATACGTAAGCAAACCACGACTAGATTACGGATAATTGCTACATTTCAATTTACTTTAAAAACTACTGTTCTCTTCCTCAAGTTACGAAGAGGCGAGTAAATTCATATAAATGTATCGGAAATTTTTAATGCAATTCGCGGTGCAAGTAAATTTGCAAGACGTATGAATAATCATAAGATGCTAATTTTAGACGAAGACAATGAATTTCAGTTTGTAGTGCCAGAAGCCGGTTTACCATTTACGTAAAATAGTTTCACTCTAAAATACAATGCTCCGTAGTGTGACAATTCTTAATGCTCAGTGACGAGGTGTTAGGATAATAATTATAATTATGCAATCAACGTTATAATCGTTCGATTCATAAATGAAATTAGCATCGTAATAAATGAAAGAAACTGCAGAATCTACGATAGTAGTCAGTGTTAATTGACTCGTGTTTCGTACAATTTATGAGATGCGTTATTATCATTTTAACATTTGCAAATAAAAGAATTAGCTTGTTGAAAAATAGTTTTTGCCACATTTTCGTCGAGCAGAAAGGGAAGACGATGAAGGCGAAGGACAAGAAGAAAGAATGAGATTTATTAGAGCGGAAGTAACTTCTGACACGATTTATTGATATTAATGCTTCTAATGTCTTCTAATGCGATCAGAGTGCAACTGTGACACGGGCGTAAAATTTGTAACAAAGTACCATCTGTGTTTCCAATTAACGAACTATTGCACAGGTAGATAAATACGATAATTACATTGTTCAAAGATAAAGCCACGTGCGAGTATTATGCATTAAAAATCTAATATGCAATTGTAATTGAACTGCGGTATATTTTAAGACAGGTATTCGCTAATTGGCTTTTTACTCGTGTTTCAAACGCAGGACTAACAATGATAACAAATACATGCATACTTATCCAACGAGCTAAACAGATAATAACACAAGAAACAACAAATGCGTTTTGCGTACACAATTTAAAAACGTACATAGTCACACGAGTTTTCAGTGTCGCTAAATTCTCCTATTCACTTGGCGAATAATAAATTGCGTTACGGACAGAGGAAAAAAGATGAGGAGGAAACTGGCTAAAATTACTGGGAATCCACTCGTTAGTTGAATTTGCATTTTAACAGACAACTGTAAAAACTCTCGTTGCTATCTGCTCTATAAGTAATTCCAGAATTAAAAATTTGACTTTATTAAAGAATGGAGAACGTTAATATAGAACTGATCGCTTTTTACGTTTTACGAATCGAACACATACTCATTAAGTAATTTTAATATCCTGTAGAACAGGTCGAGCCGCTATAATGAACATAGGTTTCTGATTGTCAGTTATGTTTTGTATGCACTTCGCGTACTATCGCTAAACGCTATCTCAACCTGAAATGATATTACACCCGGACTTCATTGTCGAGTTCTCTGAAGAACCTGATATTACATAAAAAAAAAAGATAAAATGCAACGTATACGAAGAATTATGTATACTGAAATTAATCTGTCTCTTATCAAGAAATTTTATTACACTACTTATTAAGCTAATCATTCATGAAGTGCATGTAAATATTCCGTCGAATGTCAAGAACTATTTTCAAACATAGAATAAACAAACTACAAATCTTTGATTTTATCACAGAAAAATCGTATCAGTGGAATTAGAATTTAGATTGAAATTCCTGTGACTTTTAAAATACTTTGCCAATCGGATGTTGTATTGGAAACTGAATATTCGGTCGCAACGAGAAACGAGCAACTATCAGGGTACACGTTACTCTTGAAACAGAAACTATATTTAGATCGGACTTTGGCATGTTGCCCAGTCTTTAAATATTATCCTTCCAATCGTTGAAATGAAAATTTTCGATGCCACGTGGTTCCATTGAGACTCCTACATGTAACTTAAATGCTGAAATTATTTTAAGCTAGCGATTATGCTGCTCCGTATTATACCGCGTCGATAGATAAGTACGAAGCATCACAACAAATTGTTACTTAAGAGAAAACGACATAAGAGTAATTGTATTAACAATTGATAATATTGAATTTTCGACATAATAAAAACTTAATTGAAATCGTTTAATGATGAACGAATTCTTGTTTTTGCATTATTTCAGCTATTACCGGCGCATTCTACACTGTTTTCTTCAGCGTGTTAGCCTTGCTCTTCGCTATTTGCATGAAGGGATTATTAGCTACCCTGAGTGATCAGAGACCGAGGTGGATTCTAGAAGAGAGTCTAATAGGAACAAATCCAGGTAAATCTAATGTACTTCTTCAGCTTTAAATGATACAGTAAACATTTTTATAACATTATAATAATGCTAGACTGGAAAAGACTTTATACGTCATTAAATGAAACATGTTAGGTAATATAGCAAACAATTTTTGTAACGTTATAATAATACTGACTGTGCAAAAGAATTCATATATCATTTACCATGCTCGAAATACGTAAATGTGACACGGTAACGTTAATATAAGCGAATCGATCTGCTAAACATCAAAGAGTACCTTACAAGGTTCTTTTTAAAAATCAGAAATTCATCAAATTATCTTCCATACATGACTTTGGTTTATCATTCCTTGCCTCATGTTGAATAGAAGTCGTTCATTAATCCGAGACAACGAAAAATAATTTTAATAACGTAAATAAATAACTTATGAGTTAGGAGGCGTATTTGAAGATTATAAAAATTGACCAATAATCAGGCTGCCGGTTTTTANCTATTAAAAAGATAATTTTAATAGGTTTGGGGTTCCGACCGCTCTCCGATAACACTGAGGAAAGGTCGTTGATTTGGTATAGCTCTTCGGACCCGAGCTCAGTGCAAAAGTGGACAAGCTTGTTGGATAAATTTCTACTCGGTGAATGATTACACAACACATGAATTGCACCTCAAATTTGATTCTTGCTGACAATAACGAGTTTCCTATTTATAGAATACACCAATTCATCATTGCTACCACAGGGGGGTAGGAATCAGCAGATCTGTAATTACGATACTCCACCTAAGCCTGGACACGTTTGCGCAGTCGAGGTGAACAATTGGGGTCCCTGCTCGCCCGATCAACAATACGGTTTCAATAACTCAGCTCCTTGCATTTTTATCAAATTAAACAGGGTACGTACTCTTAGTCATCAATTAATTCACGATTCCGTTCCAGTGAATCTTGAATCATTCTCATTTATAAATATCATGGTTACAGATATACGGCTGGGTACCAGAGTATTACAATGACACCAATAATTTATCGAGTCAGATGCCGCAGAGCCTCGTTGATTACATTAAAACCGTCAACAGTTCATGGGTTAGTTAGTCGGTCAGTTAATTGTACATACGAAGAAAGATTTTCAATCAGGCGTTATCATTTAGTGTACAAAGTCAGGATTAATAAATTTTGGGTATTCTTACAGAGTTATTTATATTTCTTTTCCCTTTCGATTTATCGCGTTTCGTTTCTTTTGCAGTTGAATACCGTTTGGGTGTCTTGCGAAGGTGCGAATCCTCACGACAAGGAGAGCATCGGCGAGCTGAACTATTACCCTGAGAGCCACGGGTTCCCTGGATTTTATTATCCGTATCAAAATGTACCCGGATATTTGAGCCCCATTGTAGCTGTGCATTTTCTGCGACCAGCAAGTAAGTATATTTATTACAAGTGGATTTTAGAATCACTAGTAGATACGAAATTGAACATTTTTGATGATCTCAATCGCGGAAACAGGCACCGATCTTTCTGCTACCGCGAGGGGAAAATGATAGAGGATTATTCTCATATTTCTTAAACTACTTATACATATACTTAATGTTGACTAATCTGTATGGTAAGCAAATGGTACACTCCAGTTGAAACCAGTAAAATCCAGTGCACCGCGACACGATATCCGACGCTGGAAGGTGTCAACGGCCCAAACACTTTTAAAATTACATCTCATCCGGCTTCATTAGTCGATACGCTCTTTGTACACGACAACACGTAGGAATCAGATTTACAAACAGCTCACAGTAGTTCTGGAAGCCGCGAAGCGAAATTTATGCTTCCAGCACTCTCAGCAATTTGTGACCCTACTTATAATTTTGAGCTAGTAGCAATTTGTTTTAAAAGAGAACGTAAGGATGTTTGAGACACTTTTGTTATTTAAAAAAAAATCGATTGTTTTCTAGGGAACAGGATAATCAACGTCGAATGCCGGGCTTGGGCTAAGAATATAAATCACGCCACGACGCTATTCGACAGCAAGAACTTGGTACATTTTGAACTCATGATCGACGAATGATCGTTGATTGATTTGTAAGAAAACGAAATAAAACTTGTGTCTTCGAATGCACGATTGCGCGGACATCTGCAACCATAACTGCATTACGTGTATTCAACCGTGTATCAATCTCACTTCCTAAATTCTTATTTTCTCATTCAAGAAAAGAATACAAGTAGATTAACATAGAAGATTTACAATATTTAGTCTTCTCGGAAATTTTCCTATTACGAATAGAAGCAGCATTGCTTTCAAGATACACAATTTAAATATCATAAGATATAAGAATCTCGGAGTTGCAACATTATTATTGTCAATTAATCAAGGAATTATACTTGTGGGTAGATATAGGTACTTATTAAACGTATATGTACTTATCTAATTTATTTCGTCATCCGTACAAGATTATCTAAGGTGACGATATTAATAATGTATCTTGTTGTGTGAATAAAAATGTTAAGATCAATTATTTTCATTACGAGAATCAAATGAATTCAGTCGATTTTTACTTAATAAATGAAAACGCGTACACTTCGTTCCATGAGAGGAAGGACTCGCCTCGAGGGAGTCGACGTTTTAAGTCTGTCCGATTGCAAGCAATCCTACCTAATTTTGTCATGATCCAAGGCGATCCTTCCTTGACATTGTTTACATCCATTCACCAATTCGCTAGTAGAGGCAAGGAAGAGATTCTCTCGTGGAACGGAATTTACTCGATTTCATTCTGATGCTACGATTGTGATATGAATTATACAGTCTATATTTTTTGAAGGTTTATCAGATATAAGGAAATCAGTATTCTATCTTCTATAAAACGATAGTTTATTATTTTCACCATAGAGCATACAAAACTACTTATATAAGTGTGTCCGTCACGTGAAGAAAATGGTTCATTTGCAAAATTAATATTTTTATTATTATAATATTGACAGTTGGAACGTGTACAGCAATTAATAATTGATTGTCTCGTGTTAAAGGGTAAATGTAGCAAATTAAAGAACGGATGCAACTGAAACTCGATTATTCAGTTATGCCCTCGTATACATCGATACTATAAAAATAAAATGTTTTGTTCTTCGGACAATGTCGTAGAATAATATGAATTTATAGATTAATTAAAGAGAGAATCTTATCTATAAAAATATATGTATACACATACGATACGTTTTACATACATGTACTTTTAGAAGCGAAATATATATGTACACACATAAGGCATGTATGATACTACATACGTCTTATCTTCGTCGCTTTATTTAAGAGATCTATTCCCAATAAATATTAAAATGCAGGCTAAACAGATCGACCGATCAAGGCCCATTTAAAAATACAAAAGAAACGAGGTTCAGAAACTGTCAAATATGAACAAGGTGGAAACGCTGTCTCGTGAAAGAATATTAAAGATAGGATATGGTTCGAAGAAATGATAGAAGATAAAAGGGCGGTCTAAAAAATAATTTTCGTGACAGAAGAGACCTCGAATGGTAACTGGAAATCTGAACAATTAACAGATATCAATTTCGCAAGGTATATTTAATTGAAACACTGACTAATCGGTAATCGTTTCTTAAACATTAGACTTAATAGATCGTTTCGCGAGATTCGATTAAAAATTCCTGTATTTAGAAAGTATCAATTTGGAATTGACAATTTTAAAAATATAATATCACGGTTATTCATCAAATCCGTGGCCAATTATTAGTCGTAAAAGAACGTAACGCGAGAATTGTGTATTACATTCTGTACGGTGGCATCGAGGAAAGACTGCAATACGTTTATTCAATTTTTCCACGCAACAGAGAATTATGATTTTTTCGTAACTATAATACGCGTTCGATCTAATATAAAAAAAAATGGGATTACTAAATGTATTACAGCTTCCTTCGGTGCACATAAAAGTGTGTCGGGTTTTCGATGATATGAACATGGAAAACCTTTAGTTTGTACGTGAAAAAGTTTCATGCACACTTTGGCAGCGGTCGTCGGTTTCTGACGGCTATTTTAAAAGCAGCTTCGTCAGAAAACGTGAGATTCGCATGGCGTTCACGTAAGCTAATAAGGGAGAGACCCTCCCCGCCTCCTAAGCAAAGTATACAAAACGACGTTAATCTATCATCAGCTCGAAATGGACGACACCCAGTTTATCGTTGCGATTGTGTTTTATGTTCCTCGCCCACGCCTTACACTCCACGTTTATTAAAATTCCAGCTGTAACGAACGATCATTCATTTAATAGAAAAGAATTCTCTGTATAACTCATTCGATTCCCGTGTAACTTACTTCGTGGTCGGACGAAGTGAATGGCCACTAGCGGGCTGAGGTAACCCTCGGAATTTTCATAGGGATAAAAATATCCGGGGAAACCTCTCCGCGGGATGTACTTGATGGGTCCTATATTTTCTTGGTCCGCGGGATTCTCGCCCTCGCAGGACACCCAAATCGTTTCCAACTCGCGAGGATCCTTCACTTCGTTAATATATTCCTTCAGCTGGGCCGGCATATTGCTTGGCAATGATTTCGTATCGTTAAAGAACTCCGGTTTCCATCCGTATATCTACAACATTATATAACATTTATTT